>NW_027664893.1:0-52500 GCF_963921795.1 Nannobrachium achirus
AGCCTCCTGAGGACCCCCTGCCCGCTGGAGGGTGAAGGACCACCCCAGGGTGAAGGACCACCCCCACACAGCCTCTGGAGGACCCCCCCTACACCTGAGGAGAGGAGGAGATGTGTGCATCACAGTAGCAGGAAAAGCCGACCTAAAACAAAGTCGACCCAAACTGGTTTCCCAACGGGTCTGTGGCCTTAACACATCGAACGCCCACGTGGTGCCCACGCGCCAATCTCTTTGATGTTTACGAGTGCCCAACGACGCGTTGACGTGTTGTACAGTAAACTATACTGTACTGTAGCTACTGCACTTGGCTACCGCGGTGATGAAACAAACTCCATTTCCCAACATGCAGCGCGAAATTACGTCACCCGGACGTGCTGTCGGTCTCGTTGACTTCCTGTTTAGCGGCTGCACAAAAATGCTGTTTTCTCCGGATTCTCTTCCTTTTTTTCTTTTTTTTCTCAAAACGGCAGCCTCTTCTACCGGCCGTAACACAAACACTGTGGCTTAGAATTGATAAAAAACGGTCCTGTCTTTTTTTCCCTCCCACTTTCTACCAAATGTGTTTGCAAAAAAAAAAATAGCAGATCTACAAGCTCACAGCGCGTGGCGACGCGTTGTGTGAGCTTGTAGATCGATCAGCAATTATTTGGGGCAAATATTCCACCCCAGGATAAGGAATTTTGGGGAATTTTTGATTATCGCAATAATGTAGTGAATCACAATTTATTTGGTCACAATAATCTTCATATCGCCACATCCCGGATCCCATCAAAAGTTTAGTAAACATTGATAGTGGAAATAGCAGATCTACGAACTGACAGTGCATTTATAATTTCATCAGTGGCGCCAGTTCAGAAAAAGCTAAGGTATGGCAACATGACTGGTGTCTTGCACGTGTGCGAAGGCAAGACACCAGTCATGTTGCCATACCTTAGCAACAGGCATGATACATTTATTTTAAGAGGTACATTTTATTTTATTTTATTTTTCCCCCGTTTCTACGGTTGGGGTGGATATGGCAGCCTGGAACGGTTGTTCAAGTGCAGCTAAACTTGGCATGTTAGTAAACGTGGCCACAATTAACAATAATGCATTGCACCTGTGCAGCTGACCTGCGGAACCAGGGGCGTCAATTGGGTATGGCAGGGGAATGCAGCTGCCATACCCTGGGTCCAGGGGGGAAAATAAAAGTTACTTTTAAATATAAATCCATGAATGTCTCTTTGTCTATCTGTGCTGGTTATTATGTTGTTAAATTACAGTAAAATAACTACAAATGCAACATTTTACAAAATGGTCATTTCATCAAGGTTATTATAATGGTAACAAGGTATTATAATTATATTCTTCCCATCTTGACAGAATGGTATATTCCCAGGTTCCGCAGGTCAGCTGCACAGGTGCAATGCATTATTGTTAATTGTGGCACGTTTACTAACATGCCAAGTTTAGCTGCACTTGAACAACCGTTCCAGGCTGCCATATCCAGCCCAAGAAACCGTAGAAACGGGGGGGGGGGGGGAATAGAATGTACTTCTTAAAATAAATGTATCATGCCTGTTGCCAGTCATGTTGCCATTAGCTTTTTCTGAACTGATTCCACTGTGCAGAACCTGGGAATATACCATTCTGTCAAGATGGGGAGAATATAATTATAATACCTTGTTAAAGTGACCATTTTGTTAAATGTTGCATTTGTAGTTATTTTACTGTAATTTAACAACATCCAGCACAGATAGACAAAGAGACATTCATGGATTTA
Organism: Nannobrachium achirus; assembly: GCF_963921795.1. NCBI lineage: Eukaryota > Metazoa > Chordata > Actinopteri > Myctophiformes > Myctophidae > Nannobrachium > Nannobrachium achirus. Next base: position 1,763 of record NW_027664893.1, read on the forward strand.
TATTTAAAAGTAACTTGTATTTTCCCCCCTGGACCCAGGGTATGGCAGCTGCATACCCCTGCCATACCCAATTGATGTGTGTGTGCGTGCATGGACGTGCAAGAACGGCCGCGCGCGCACACGTTGATTCAGGACTCCCAGTGCGTGTGTGTGCGTGTGTGTGCGTGTGCGTGTGTGTATTGTTATTGTTCTTACCTCTGGTCACACAGCTTGCTGCCACACAGGGCGCCGCCATGTTGGATTATGGAAGACACGGTCACGTGACGTGTCACGTGATGAGGTTGCCAGAGCAATGTGTTGCCACGTTCTGCTGGTTATAAGTACTGTGGACTTTTATTTTTATTTTTGAATTTGTTTGTAAAATACGTTGTAGTGGTGGAAAAACGTTGTACTCGAGTAAAAGTATCAATACTGCACTTTAGATGGAATAAAATTCAAAATGTACTCAAGCAAATAAAGTATGAAAGTATTGGCATAAAAAAGTACCAAAAGTAAAAGTACAAAATGTTTGAAAATAGCAGATCTACAAGCTCATAGCGTGTCGCATCCCGACGTGTTGTGAGCTTGTAGATCTGCTATTTTCAAACGGTGGTTCATGTATGTTTTATAATACTAGACGCTGGGCCGCCCGAGTCGGCGACCTGGCCAACTCGGAACAATATAAATAGGGAATGAATGCCCCGCCCTTTAATGCAAACCCCATTATACCTGTTTTCATAGGACTCGTTTTGACCATCTGTCTGCCTGTGTCCATTTATGCCCATATATGGAGATATCTGTATATGTCTGTCTGTCGGCGTCCATTTTATGTCCATATATGGAGATCACTGCAGTTATAGTTCTGGGTCCATTTTATGCCCATATATGCCCATATATGGAGATATCTGTCTATCTGCGTCCATTTTATGCCCATATATGGAGATCTCTGTATCTGTCTGTCTGTATCCCTTTTATACCCGTATATGGATATCTTTGTGATTCTGCGTCCATTGTATGCCCATATATGCCATATATGGAGATATCTGTTTATCTGCGTCCATTTTATGCCCATATGTTGTCATAAGAGCCGTTTTGACCATATGTTTGCCTGTGTCCTTTTATGCCCATATAGGAACATCAGAATACGTAACCATGGCATTTTTTGTTGACTCATGTGGCGTACGTGATCTCAGAGCCTTTTATGAAGATGAGTCAGCGCTTGCGCCGATTTCATCCGGAACAGCCTGATGTCAACAATCAGCCCAGCATAAGGAGATTCCGAACGTTTTGCGCCGGTTTCGGAAAACCGTGCGTCGGGTCGGGTCGAGGCCCGGCACTGCACTCCGTGCCGCGGCGGGGAACGCGCGTGCCGAATCTGAAGCCGGTGGGACGAACGGTTCTCGAGATACGCGGATTACAGACAAACAGACAGACACGCAGAGACTTCTCGCATTTATAGATTATAATTTATATCAGCACAGTAACTAGTAACTAAAGTTTTCAAATAAATGTAGTGCAGTAAAAGTATTTTGATCTAGAATAGTGGAGTAGATGTAAAAGTACTGATAATTGGAAATACTCCAGTAAAGTAAAAGTACCTCAAAACTGTACTTGAGTAAGTAAAAGTACTTACTGTTACTTCACACCACTGAAATGTTGGTAGGCTTGTTTCCACAGTTTAGTTGTTTATTTGGGGTTGTGGGCTTGCAGATCTGCTATGTTCAAATAGCTACAGGTTTAAAGTGCACATGTGGCGTATAGGAATGATATTTGAAGAGTTTATTATTAGCAGTTTGCAATAGAAAAAAACAAAAGTACAGTTTCATCACTGGTACAAGGTCAACTAAAAGGAGATCCTGGTAAGCTTCACGGCTTATTTACCCAGGAACCGCTTTGCATTGTTCTTTACGTTAACACAGTAAAACAAGCACTTTATTTCTGTCTTAATTCTCAAAGCAGATCAAGTATAGCAGTAGGCCTGCAGTTTTGGCCTTAACAAAGCATTAATATTTTCTTTATCTTTCCTTCAATGTGTTTCTTATTTTTCTTTACAATGGACGGGTTTCTGGTCCACGTTACACTGATAAGAACTAGATGAAACCAGCGCTCCCCAAAACAACAGGTTTGGGGATTGGACGGAATTGAATACATGATACAGTCTCAATGTTTGTAAACAAGAAACCCGGGCCGTCTATATGACAGGGGTCGTCAACGTTTTCAGGCCGAGGACCCCTTAGTTGAGAGAGAGATGAAGCAGGGACCCCTTAGTTGAGAGAGAGATGAAGCAGGGACCCCTTAGTTGAGAGAGAGATGAAGCAGGGACCCCTTAGTTGAGAGAGAGATGAAGCAGGGACCCCTTAGCTGAGAGAGAGATGAAGCAGGGACCCCTTAGTTGAGAGAGAGATGAAGCAGGGACCCCTTAGCTGAGAGACAGATGAAGCAGGGACCCCCACAACCCTTTCATAGATTCCATATAGTTTCATTGTTTGACAGCACAATCATCAGTGTATTTTGGATTCATGTCAATTTGTGTTTTCAGATATTTAACCACTTGAACCGTCAATACTTAATAAACTTGACCTTTCACTCTGTACTTGGTCTGCTGTTTTTACCAAAAAAAGAGCAGATCTCCACACCAATCCTTTTAGCAGATAATAGCCAATCTACAAGCTCACAACGCCTCGCGCTGCGAGGCGTTGTGAGCTTGTTGATCTGCATTTTTTGGCTAAAGTTCTCAGAATATGGACACTAGGGTTCAAGTGGTTAATATAAAAAAGGAATAAAAATGGTTTCTATCACACAAAGATTTGGAGGACACCCTGTAGTAACTCTGAGGACCCCCTAGGGGTCCCGGACCCCCTGTTGAAGATCCCTGCAATTGACCTTATTCACACCGCGGCCATCTTGGATGACATGACTTCCTGGTTGGCAGCCTGCATTACAAACTATTGTAAACAATGGAGCGATGGTCCCAAAATAAGAGTTCTGTTCAATCATTTTCTTTTGACCAAATCGACAAATCGGCAGATGACAACATCAACATCCCCAAAAGGATTAAATATTACATCCACAATATTCATGGTAGTTAGGTTGCAGTGTTACTCTGTGCAAAGACTTGCTACAGTATCTGTGCAGACTAGTGCTTGCTCTGCCATCATATTAACTTACTGTATCGCGATGTTTGCATATTAATCAGGAACAATCTAACAACAGATAGTTGATATGATGGTGGAGCAAGCACTGCACAGATGATAGCAAGTCTTTGTACACAGTAAGGTTGCAACCTAACTTACCTTGAATATCGTTACCATGGATGTAATCAATCGAGTTACTGTAGCCCTTCTATTTAATCATTTTGGGGATGTTGAAGTTATCATCTGCCTATTTGTCGATTTGGTAAAAATAAATTGGTTGAATAGAACTCATATTTTGGGACCATCGCTCCATTGTTCACAATGGTTTGTAATGCAGGCTGCTATCCCAGGAAGTCATGTGATCCAAGATGGCCACGGTGTGAATAAGGTCTATAGGAGAATGTAAGAATTACTTTATGCCTACTACAATAACCCATTATTATGTTAGTATGTAAGACTAACTTTATGCTTACTACAATAATAAAATCATACAAAAAAAGACAAAAGAAACCTCTTATGCATCTCCATACTCCTAATAACAGTATAAGTTAGACTTGTATTAACCACCAGAGGGCGCCATTGTGTTGCATTGTACTTGCATTGTACGTTGAAAGCGCTGAGCGTGTTGATTGCGACCGTAGGTCGCAGTTACTTGCACCACCGGCTGTCAGTCCGTCCCTCCGTCAGTCCGTCAGTCAGTCCGTCTGTCACACGTCACACTTTTGCCCTGCTCATATCTCCGCAACTGTTGCCCCGATCCATGCCAGATTTTGCACACACACTCCTTGCCTGCCAAACTACAACGGGGCTGCTCACGGGAAATTCCCGGGGACCACCGACTCCTGGTGCTCCAGAACGGATGCAAAAGTGGTGGCGCCCCCAGTGGAGGACCCCCTGCCACTGCAGCGCACATAAAATGCCGTAACTCGGGCTAGGAGCGACCAGGAAAGCCGGGGCCGGTACCTATTCGTCCGCCTCGGCGGCGCGGAGACCCCACCCCTCATTTCTCACATGGCCCTCTTCTAGCGCCACCATGAGGCCGATTCTTGCAAAACACATTTTTGGACACTGCTCCTACAATTTTTGCCCTAAAATCACTTAAATCGGTACACAGTATGTCTACACTCATGTCATCAACTTGGATCTGTCCCATATAGCGCCACCTTCAGGCCGATTTTTTAAAACACATTTTTGGACACTGCTCCTACAATCTTTGCCCTAAAATCACGCAAATCGCTACACAGTATGTCTACACTCATCTCATCAACATGGATCTGTCCCATATAGCGCCAGCTTCAGGCTGAATTTTTTAAACACATTTTTGGACACTGCTCCTACAGATTTTGCCCTAAAATCACACAAATCGGTACACAGTATGTCTACACTCATGTCATCAACATGGACCTGTCCCATATAGCGCCACCATCAGGCCGATTTTTTCAAACACATTTTTGTACACTGCTCCTACAGATTTTACCCTAAAATCACACAAATCGGTACACAGTATGTCTACACTCATCTCATCAACATGGACCTGTCCCATTTAGCGCCACCTTCAGGCCGATTTTTTAAAACACATTTTGCCCTAAAATCACGCAAATCGCACAGTATCTCTACAGTCTACAACGCATCTGTCCCATCTAGCGCCACCATCAGGACGATTTTGGTACAACTAATTTTTGGCCTATTTGTAGAGATAAGCGACCAACGGTCACTTATCTCCCGATTAGGGAGTCTTACTGGTAATAAAACTATGTCTATGGTTATATGGTGTGTTATTGATCACATATAACTCTATAGTGTTATTGATCACATATAACTCTATAGTGTTATTGATCACATATAACTCTATAGTGTTATTGATAACCATACATGAAGCTAGATAGCATTTTTAGGTTTTAGCAACGTTTTGTACTGATTAGGTGCGTGGTCTACCTATGCTATTGTTTTTCTAGATTGATAGTCCTATGCATTTGTTATATTGTTGTTGATGTAGTGACATATTATATTGATGTATTTCCTGCTTATTGTAAGTCACTTTGGATTAAAAGTGTCTGCTAAATGCCTAAACTGTAAACTGTTAAACTTTGTGATACTTTGCATATTTATATGAATAAATGAGTTGTTTAAAACCATATAATGAACACACATTGTGATTGAACAAGTACAAACTTTTATTTATTCAGAAACTTTCAATACACAGTAATAGATCACCATACATAATGAGCTAGGATAATGCATACATAATGAGGTAGGTTTGCATGCAGCCACAAAGAAATCAAATACATTCTTTCATTACAGAACACAAGTAAACCTTTATAAAAACATGTATTTTAGCACATTTGTCTCTTCTTGATGAAAGGAAAAAAAAGACTACAATCTGGTTTAACACTCATTGAAAAGACCAGTGGTTCTCAACGTGTGGTCCAGGGACCCTCATGGTCCCATGAGAAGGTTCTAAATGGACCCTTATACAGCTCTGTAACTCTGAGAGTGTACAAATGGAACCAAATGGACCCTTACAGCTCTGTGACTCTGAGAGTGTACAAATGGAACCAAATGGACCCTTACAGCTCTGTGACTCTGAGAGTGTACAAATGGAACCAAATGGACCCTTACAGCTCTGTGACTCTGAGAGTGTACAAATGGAACCAAATGGACCCTTACAGGTCTGTAACTCTGAGAGTGTACAAATGGAACCAAATGGACCCTTACAGCTCTGTGACTCTGAGAGTGTACAAATGGAACCAAATGGACCCTTACAGCTCTGTGACTCTGAGAGTGTACAAATGGAACCAAATGGACCCTTACAGGTCTGTAACTCTGAGAGTGTACAAATGGAACCAAATGGACCCTTACGGCTCTGTAACTCTGAGAGTGTACACATGGAACCAAATGGACCCTTACGGCTCTGTAACTCTGAGAGTGTACAAATGTTTGGCACACTATCTATCAAAAACATTTGTACACTCTCATTGGTATAGGTCAAAGGTCAGCAGCAGAATGTCCCTTTTTATTTTTATTTTATTTTAAAATCACAGCCTTTCATTAAACATGTATTAATCACCAGTATAGCTTACATTTGTTCTGAGCATGTGGGCTGTAGAAATGTGCAATTATAAATGGTCACATTACATCTGGTGACATTACCATATATGATCACATTACTATATATGGTCGCATTACTATCATAGATACCATAATCAGTTATACCCATTTCCTCCCACGAGGGAAATTCAGTATTTTCAGCCCAACCTCAGCTGCTTCGCTGCCCACAAGGAGCGCGTGAGCAATTAGGGGTTAAGAGTCTTGCTCTGGTTCCCCAGGCAGGCTCCATAATTCCCATTCCCATTCAGCTATGCCGCCCCTAAACGCCCCTATACCTACTATGGATGGTCACATTACTATATATGGTCACATTACTATATGGTCACATTACTATGTATGGTCACATTACTATATATGGTCACATTACTATATATGGTCACATTACTATATATGGTCACAGCGACACAGCTATGATCAAGTTTCTCAGTAGCATGCGTTACTGTTTTTAAAGAAGAAAGAATAAAAACAAACAGTTGAAAAGACAGAGAGAGAAGAATGGGTTCTATTTTCTGGGGGTTCTGATTCTGTCAGCACTTATCTTAGTGACAGGACTTATCTTATCTTAGTGACAGGACTAATCTTAGTGACAGGACTTATCTTAGTGACAGGACTAATCTTAGTGACAGGACTACTCTTAGTGACAGGGACTCATTGGGACTAAATCAAAGAGAAGAATAAAAAGCATTCATATAAAGACCTGATGGGTCTTTATTCTGACCGAGGCCCAGGGCTGGATTAACCATTGGGCCAGTGGGGCCGTTGCCAGGGCCCCTTGGCTCTTAGGGGCCCTTGGGGGAACTGGGTTAAATGTATAGGTTAATTAAAAATCAAATGTGTGCGGGCCCTCCTCTGTTGTCTACAGGTGCTTTCTTTGTCCACAGATGATCATCATGGCTTAAAATCTGAGCTGGGTAGTGTGAGTCGGGAGGGAGGGGGGTTATGGTGGAGGGTCGGGGGGGGGCCCTAAAAAATGATAGGCCAGGGGCCCTCACTGGGGTTAATCCGTCCCTGCCGAGGCCTCGCTTAAAGGAACACATCGTCATAAGAACACTAAAATAAACGAGAAAAGCAAAAAAATAAAAAATAATGAAATAGAAGACACAATTATTTGCTAAAACAACGCTAAAAAGTTTCAAACACGCCGACGGAGGACTTCCCAACTTTTGGTGGGGAGGCAGCTATGCTTCTAAACAACAGTCCTATTGTGTTTAACTCTAGGTGAGGAGGTAGTTATGCTTCTAAACAACAGTCCTATTGTGTTTAACTCTAGGTGGGAGGTAGTTATGCTTCTAAACAACAGTTCTATTGTGTTTAACTCTAGGTGGGAGGTAGTTATGCTTCTAAACAACAGTCCTATTGTGTTTAACTCTAGGTGGGAGGTAGTTATGCTTCTAAACAACAGTCCTATTGTGTTTAACTCTAGGTGAGGAGGTAGTTATGCTTCTAAACAACAGTTCTATTGTGTTTAACTCTTGGTGGGAGGTAGTTATGCTTCTAAACAACAGTCCTATTGTGTTTAACTCTAGGTGGGAGGTAGTTATGCTTCTAAACAACAGTTCTATTGTGTTTAACTCTAGGTGGGAGGTAGTTATGCTTCTAAACAACAGTCCTATTGTGTTTAACTCTAGGTGAGGAGGTAGTTATGCTTCTAAACAGTCCTATTGTGTTTAACTCTGCCGGTACTTCACCAGGGTTGAAGAGGACAAGCACCACTCGGCTGGAAGTTGCTTCTGAGAGGATCTCCAGATGAGAGGATCTCCAGATGAGAGGATCTCCAGATGAGAGGATCTCCAGGTGAGAGGATCTCCAGATGAGAGGATCTCCAGGTGAGAGGATCTCCAGAGGATCTCCAGATGAGAGGATCTCCAGATGAGAGGATCTCCAGAGGATCTCCAGGTGAGAGGATCTCCAGATGAGAGGATCTCCAGAGGATCTCCAGGTGAGAGGATCTCCAGATGAGAGGATCTCCAGAGGATCTCCAGGTGAGAGGATCTCCAGAGGATCTCCAGGTGAGAGGATCTCCAGATGAGAGGATCTCCAGATGAGAGGATCTCCAGAGGATCTCCAGATGAGAGGATCTCCAGATGAGAGGATCTCCAGATGAGAGGATCTCCAGGTGAGAGGATCTCCAGGTGAGAGGATCTCCAGAGGATCTCCAGATGAGAGGATCTCCAGATGAGAGGATCTCCAGGTGAGAGGATCTCCAGATGAGAGGATCTCCAGATGAGAGGATCTCCAGATGAGAGGATCTCCAGGTGAGAGGATCTCCAGATGAGAGGATCTCCAGATGAGAGGATCTCCAGATGAGAGGATCTCCAGGTGAGAGGATCTCCAGGTGAGAGGATCTCCAGGTGAGAGGATCTCCAGATGGGTTTTGGCAAAGAGAATCATCATCAGAAGCAGGTTTAGGGTTTCTATTCTGAGGCTGTAGAAACACAGTAACATAACAGAAACACACTATTAGGATGTGTAGAAACACAGTAACATAACAGAAACACACTATTAGGATGTGTAGAAACACATTAACACAACAGAAACACACTATTAGGATGTGTAGAAAAACACTAACACAACATAAACACACTATTAGGATGTGTAGAAACACATTAACACAACAGAAACACACTATTAGGAATCCTGTGCAGAGATAGCAACACATTATTCCTCGTCCAATTAGGACAAAACAACATGCATCCAATACGTCATAGCTTCCTACAGTAACGTGGGATATTCCATTAGTTCTGTGTTTAACTAGGTTTCTTGTCATTACACATAACATCAAAGAGAATGCCACTCTAGGGTCAGGTGGGGCATGGGTTTTCTTGTCACTACACATAACATCAAAGAGAATGTCACTCTAGGTTCACTAAACATAACATCAAAGAGAATGCCACTCTAGGTTCACTAAACATAACATCAAAGAGAATGTCACTCTAGGGTCACTAAACATAACATCAAAGAGAATGCCACTCTAGGGTCACTAAACATAACATCAAAGAGAATGTCACTCTAGGTTCACTAAACATAACATCAAAGAGAATGCCACTCTAGGGTCACTAAACATAACATCAAAGAGAATGTCACTCTAGGGTCACTAAACATAACATCAAAGAGAATGCCACTCTAGGGTCACTAAACATAACATCAAAGAGAATGTCACTCTAGGTTCACTAAACATAACATCAAAGAGAATGCCACTCTAGGGTCACTAAACATAACATCAAAGAGAATGTCACTCTAGGGTCACTAAACATAACATCAAAGAGAATGCCACTCTAGGGTCACTAAACATAACATCAAAGAGAATGTCACTCTAGGTTCACTAAACATAACATCAAAGAGAATGTCACTCTAGGGTCACTAAACATAACATCAAAGAGAATGCCACTCTAGGGTCACTAAACATAACATCAAAGAGAATGTCACTCTAGGGTCACTAAACATAACATCAAAGAGAATGTCACTCTAGGTTCACTAAACATAACATCAAAGAGAATGTCACTCTAGGGTCACTAAACATAACATCAAAGAGAATGTCACTCTAGGGTCACTAAACATAACATCAAAGAGAATGTCACTCTAGGGTCACTAAACATAACATCAAAGAGAATGTCACTCTAGGGTCACTAAACATAACATCAAAGAGAATGCCACTCTAGGGTCACTAAACATAACATCAAAGAGAATGCCACTCTAGGTTCACTAAACATAACATCAAAGAGAATGTCACTCTAGGGTCACTAAACATAACATTAAAGAGAATGTCACTCTAGGGTCACTAAACATAACATCAAAGAGAATGTCACTCTAGGTTCACTAAACATAACATCAAAGAGAATGTCACTCTAGGGTCACTAAACATAACATTAAAGAGAATGCCACTCTAGGGTCACTAAACATAACATCAAAGAGAATGTCACTCTAGGTTCACTAAACATAACATCAAAGAGAATGTCACTCTAGGGTCACTAAACATAACATCAAAGAGAATGCCACTCTAGGGTCACTAAACATAACATCAAAGAGAATGTCACTCTAGGGTCACTAAACATAACATCAAAGAGAATGCCACTCTAGGGTCACTAAACATAACATCAAAGAGAATGTCACTCTAGGTTCACTAAACATAACATCAAAGAGAATGTCACTCTAGGGTCACTAAACATAACATCAAAGAGAATGTCACTCTAGGGTCACTAAACATAACATCAAAGAGAATGCCACTCTAGGGTCACTAAACATAACATTAAAGAGAATGCCACTCTAGGGTCACTAAACATAACATCAAAGAGAATGCCACTCTAGGGTCACTAAACATAACATCAAAGAGAATGCCACTCTAGGTTCACTAAACATAACATCAAAGAGAATGCCACTCTAGGGTCACTAAACATAACATCAAAGAGAATGCCACTCTAGGGTCACTAAACATAACATCAAAGAGAAAGCCACTCTAGGTTCACTAAACATAACATCAAAGAGAATGTCACTCTAGGTTCACTAAACATAACATCAAAGAGAATGTCACTCTAGGTTCACTAAACATAACATCAAAGAGAATGTCACTCTAGGTTCACTAAACATAACATCAAAGAGAATGTCACTCTAGGGTCACTAAACATAACATCAAAGAGAATGCCACTCTAGGGTCACTAAACATAACATCAAAGAGAATGCCACTCTAGGGTCACTAAACATAACATCAAAGAGAATGCCACTCTAGGGTCACTAAACATAACATCAAAGAGAATGCCACTCTAGGTTCACTAAACATAACATCAAAGAGAATGCCACTCTAGGTTCACTAAACATAACATCAAAGAGAATGTCACTCTAGGGTCACTAAACATAACATCAAAGAGAATGCCACTCTAGGGTCACTAAACATAACATCAAAGAGAATGTCACTCTAGGTTCACTAAACATAACATCAAAGAGAATGCCACTCTAGGGTCACTAAACATAACATCAAAGAGAATGTCACTCTAGGGTCACTAAACATAACATCAAAGAGAATGCCACTCTAGGGTCACTAAACATAACATCAAAGAGAATGCCACTCTAGGGTCACTAAACATAACATCAAAGAGAATGTCACTCTAGGTTCACTAAACATAACATCAAAGAGAATGTCACTCTAGGGTCACTAAACATAACATCAAAGAGAATGCCACTCTAGGGTCACTAAACATAACATCAAAGAGAATGCCACTCTAGGGTCACTAAACATAACATCAAAGAGAATGCCACTCTAGGGTCACTAAACATAACATCAAAGAGAATGCCACTCTAGGGTCACTAAACATAACATCAAAGAGAATGCCACTCTAGGGTCACTAAACATAACATCAAAGAGAATGTCACTCTAGGTTCACTAAACATAACATCAAAGAGAATGCCACTCTAGGGTCACTAAACATAACATCAAAGAGAATGTCACTCTAGGGTCACTAAACATAACATCAAAGAGAATGCCACTCTAGGGTCACTAAACATAACATCAAAGAGAATGCCACTCTAGGGTCACTAAACATAACATCAAAGAGAATGTCACTCTAGGGTCACTAAACATAACATCAAAGAGAATGTCACTCTAGGGTCACTAAACATAACATCAAAGAGAATGTCACTCTAGGGTCACTAAACATAACATCAAAGAGAATGTCACTCTAGGGTCACTAAACATAACATCAAAGAGAATGCCACTCTAGGGTCACTAAACATAACATCAAAGAGAATGCCACTCTAGGTTCACTAAACATAACATCAAAGAGAATGTCACTCTAGGGTCACTAAACATAACATTAAAGAGAATGTCACTCTAGGGTCACTAAACATAACATCAAAGAGAATGTCACTCTAGGTTCACTAAACATAACATCAAAGAGAATGTCACTCTAGGGTCACTAAACATAACATCAAAGAGAATGTCACTCTAGGGTCACTAAACATAACATCAAAGAGAATGCCACTCTAGGGTCACTAAACATAACATTAAAGAGAATGCCACTCTAGGGTCACTAAACATAACATCAAAGAGAATGCCACTCTAGGGTCACTAAACATAACATCAAAGAGAATGCCACTCTAGGTTCACTAAACATAACATCAAAGAGAATGTCACTCTAGGGTCACTAAACATAACATCAAAGAGAATGCCACTCTAGGGTCACTAAACATAACATCAAAGAGAATGCCACTCTAGGGTCACTAAACATAACATCAAAGAGAATGCCACTCTAGGGTCACTAAACATAACATCAAAGAGAATGCCACTCTAGGGTCACTAAACATAACATCAAAGAGAAAGCCACTCTAGGTTCACTAAACATAACATCAAAGAGAATGTCACTCTAGGGTCACTAAACATAACATCAAAGAGAATGCCACTCTAGGTTCACTAAACATAACATCAAAGAGAATGCCACTCTAGGTTCACTAAACATAACATCAAAGAGAATGTCACTCTAGGTTCACTAAACATAACATCAAAGAGAATGCCACTCTAGGGTCACTAAACATAACATCAAAGAGAATGCCACTCTAGGTTCACTAAACATAACATCAAAGAGAATGTCACTCTAGGGTCACTAAACATAACATCAAAGAGAATGCCACTCTAGGGTCACTAAACATAACATCAAAGAGAATGTCACTCTAGGTTCACTAAACATAACATCAAAGAGAATGCCACTCTAGGGTCACTAAACATAACATCAAAGAGAATGTCACTCTAGGGTCACTAAACATAACATCAAAGAGAATGCCACTCTAGGGTCACTAAACATAACATCAAAGAGAATGCCACTCTAGGGTCACTAAACATAACATCAAAGAGAATGTCACTCTAGGGTCACTAAACATAACATCAAAGAGAATGTCACTCTAGGGTCACTAAACATAACATCAAAGAGAATGCCACTCTAGGGTCACTAAACATAACATCAAAGAGAATGCCACTCTAGGGTCACTAAACATAACATCAAAGAGAATGCCACTCTAGGGTCACTAAACATAACATCAAAGAGAATGCCACTCTAGGGTCACTAAACATAACATCAAAGAGAAAGCCACTCTAGGGTCACTAAACATAACATCAAAGAGAATGCCACTCTAGGGTCACTAAACATAACATCAAAGAGAAAGCCACTCTAGGGTCACTAAACATAACATCAAAGAGAATGCCACTCTAGGGTCACTAAACATAACATCAAAGAGAATGTCACTCTAGGGTCACTAAACATAACATCAAAGAGAATGCCACTCTAGGGTCACTAAACATAACATCAAAGAGAATGTCACTCTAGGGTCACTAAACATAACATCAAAGAGAATGCCACTCTAGGGTCACTAAACATAACATCAAAGAGAATGTCACTCTAGGTTCACTAAACATAACATCAAAGAGAATGTCACTCTAGGGTCACTAAACATAACATCAAAGAGAATGTCACTCTAGGGTCACTAAACATAACATCAAAGAGAATGTCACTCTAGGTTCACTAAACATAACATCAAAGAGAATGCCACTCTAGGGTCACTAAACATAACATCAAAGAGAATGCCACTCTAGGGTCACTAAACATAACATCAAAGAGAATGTCACTCTAGGGTCACTAAACATAACATCAAAGAGAATGTCACTCTAGGTTCACTAAACATAACATCAAAGAGAATGCCACTCTAGGGTCACTAAACATAACATCAAAGAGAATGCCACTCTAGGGTCACTAAACATAACATCAAAGAGAATGCCACTCTAGGGTCACTAAACATAACATCAAAGAGAATGCCACTCTAGGGTCACTAAACATAACATCAAAGAGAATGCCACTCTAGGGTCACTAAACATAACATCAAAGAGAATGCCACTCTAGGGTCACTAAACATAACATCAAAGAGAATGCCACTCTAGGGTCACTAAACATAACATCAAAGAGAATGCCACTCTAGGGTCACTAAACATAACATCAAAGAGAATGCCACTCTAGGGTCACTAAACATAACATCAAAGAGAATGCCACTCTAGGGTCACTAAACATAACATCAAAGAGAATGCCACTCTAGGTTCACTAAACATAACATCAAAGAGAATGTCACTCTAGGGTCACTAAACATAACATCAAAGAGAATGCCACTCTAGGGTCACTAAACATAACATCAAAGAGAATGCCACTCTAGGTTCACTAAACATAACATCAAAGAGAATGCCACTCTAGGGTCACTAAACATAACATCAAAGAGAATGCCACTCTAGGGTCACTAAACATAACATCAAAGAGAATGCCACTCTAGGGTCACTAAACATAACATCAAAGAGAATGCCACTCTAGGTTCACTAAACATAACATCAAAGAGAATGTCACTCTAGGTTCACTAAACATAACATCAAAGAGAATGTCACTCTAGGGTCACTAAACATAACATCAAAGAGAAAGCCACTCTAGGGTCACTAAACATAACATCAAAGAGAATGTCACTCTAGGTTCACTAAACATAACATCAAAGAGAATGCCACTCTAGGTTCACTAAACATAACATCAAAGAGAATGCCACTCTAGGTTCACTAAACATAACATCAAAGAGAATGTCACTCTAGGGTCACTAAACATAACATCAAAGAGAATGCCACTCTAGGGTCACTAAACATAACATCAAAGAGAATGCCACTCTAGGGTCACTAAACATAACATCAAAGAGAATGTCACTCTAGGGTCACTAAACATAACATCAAAGAGAATGTCACTCTAGGTTCACTAAACATAACATCAAAGAGAATGTCACTCTAGGGTCACTAAACATAACATCAAAGAGAATGTCACTCTAGGGTCACTAAACATAACATCAAAGAGAATGTCACTCTAGGGTCACTAAACATAACATCAAAGAGAATGCCACTCTAGGGTCACTAAACATAACATCAAAGAGAATGCCACTCTAGGGTCACTAAACATAACATCAAAGAGAATGTCACTCTAGGGTCACTAAACATAACATCAAAGAGAATGCCACTCTAGGTTCACTAAACATAACATCAAAGAGAATGCCACTCTAGGGTCACTAAACATAACATCAAAGAGAATGCCACTCTAGGGTCACTAAACATAACATCAAAGAGAATGCCACTCTAGGGTCACTAAACATAACATCAAAGAGAATGCCACTCTAGGGTCAGGTGGGGTGTGCTTGTCTCGGCTGCCTAGGGAAGCCTTGGATTGCTTCTTTCTGCCTATGAATCTAGTTGGTCAGGACGGAGGCTCCTGGCTGATTCCGGTCGGTGGAACCATCTGAACTCTGGGTCTCTTGGTGGCTTATGGATCTTGGTTTCATAAGCTACGGAGGAGAGCTTGGTCTGCTATTTGGAACTCAAGCTGTGAAGCCTTCTGGTCATAGAACACTTTCTTAGCATCCACACCTTTCTCCAAATGTTCCTGAGCAAAGGTTGTTCTTAAGTACTGGTTTGTGGTTTAGGCAGTGGCTTGGTTCTAACACGATTTCGATCATTTGTTGGCCATGTTCGTACGATGCCAGGGGAACTATATTGTCATGCAAAAAAAAACACCCTCTGTTCTGGTTGGGATTCACACCATATGGATGTCAGTGAACCCACACACAGTCCAGGGAATCCTTAGCAAAAACTGAACCATGTTTGTACAGGATCCGTTGCAATTCTCTATGGAATCTCGGGTGTGCGGTCCATGATTTATGAGACTGGCGGCTTGTGTGGGACAACCAAGGCATGGATGTGTGTAAAATGACAACTAATAACAGATTCATGAAAAGAACAAAGAGGCTTATGGGCTCCACGCGTGGAGTGATACGAGAGAGAACATTATCTCCAGTAATATCTTCCAATAATCCTAATCACTGGTGTCTGGCAGTCCAGGGCTCTGAAGGGGTAGAGAAACCGTTATTAGAGCATGAAGGGTTCCCGAAGGGTTCCCAGTTCGAATCCGGGCTCCCCCTGAGTTAATGTTGAAGGGTCCTTGGGCAAGACTCTGAACCCCTGGTTGCTCCCGGTGAGCAGGTTGGTGCCTTGCATGGTTTCCTCCGCCACCGGTGTATGAATGTGTACGTGAATTGGTGAATGTAATGCACAATCTATGTAAAGCGCCTTGGATAAAAGCGCTATATAAATGCACCATTTACCATTTATCATTTTCTGACCTGTCTGTTAACTGTACGACTGGGATTAAGAGACTGAATGAATGCTCTTGGTCAACTGTACGACGATTTAGGGACTGAGAGAGAGACGGACAGACTGACAGTAAATAAGAGAAAGACAGACAGTATAGATTGGTGTCATTGTTGAAGTCATTGATGTTACCTGAACAGGTCAGCTCCAGACTGTGGAGGGCACGTTTAGACCTCAAGTTTCCACACTCCCTCAGAGAATATTCGGATCCAACACAATTAGATAGAATCCACCATGCAGGTTGATCCGGGTAAAAAGGTATCGGTTTTTCAGAAACAGCAGAGCCACAGTGGAGCTGTCTACACACTACAGATGAATCCTTCTGCTTCCAGCTGTGAGGATCCACTGGTCTCCATTCTCCACGGTATTTCATCTCCAGTCTACCAGTACAGCGTCTGGTTCCTCCCACCAACCTGACATCACCAGGCACTGTACACAGACAATAGAATAAGGAGTAAGAACACTTGTGTCTCTATTCTTTGGGTTAACTGTCTTGGCTTGTAGATCTGCTATGGGCCTAATATACTGTCTTGGGAATACAGTGAACTAAATATAGGTTGGAAGTGGTTCAAAAAGTAATATTACTTTAACTGTAAACTAATAATCAATAAAGTGTAGATTGTCTTTTACCTGAGCAGGTGAGTCCAACAGTCTTGTCAGGTGAGCAGGTGTTTCTAGTTGAGTCTGAGGTTCTACAGTCCAGGAGAACAGACTCACTGCCTTCACACTGGAACTCTTTGGTCCACATGGGAGCCTTCCCTTCTCCATAGAGCGCCCCCTGGAGGACTGCAGGAGGCCCACAGCCCAGCTGCCTACAGACCACCTGTGCATCCTGCTGGTCAAAGTCACCTTCACACACTGAGAGCCACGACTGATCAGACTTCACCTCCACTCTGCCTGAACACCAACCAGGACCATTCACCAACCTCACTGACCCTGGAGAGAGAGAGAGAGAGAGAGAGAGAGAGAGAGAGAGAGAGAGAGAGAGAGAGAGAGAAAAAAAATGTAATAATAATAACCTTTAGACCTTTTACTGTGTTGGAAAGGAGTCAGCTTAGGTGGTTGGGGCATCTAGTACGGATGCCCCCCAAGCGCCTTCCTAGGAAGGTCCTCGATGCACGTCCCACTGGGAGGAGACCAGATGGAAGGCTTGGGAATGCCTCGGTATTCTCCCTGAGGGAGTGGAGGAAGTTGCTCAGGATAAGGAAATCTGGAGGTCTCAGTTGGAACTGTTATCCCCGCGACCTGATTCCGGATAGGTGGTTGAAGATGGATGGATGGATCCTCATTTCAACTAGGATTCTTTTGGGGGTCCTCCCAGTTGAAGTGTTCTTTGGGGGTCCTCCCAGTTCAAGTATTCTGTGGAGGTCCCCCAGGTCAAATGGTCCTGAATAGATTGAGAACCACTGATCTAAAAAACATGATTCCTGGTGAGAGTTGAGAGTTGTTGATAGAACACTATCAGTAGGGTTGGGCACGGTAATGACAATACCGCCATACTGTACCTTGGTTATGTAACGCATACTGTGGAGTCAGGTTCCTTACCGCGTTTAAAAATATATAGGCTATACAGACCATTGGGAGCATGTTTGAGCTTTCCCCGTCGACAAAGAAAGCGCACAATCAATATTTCATTCCAATTTCTCCATAATCCACACAGCAAGTATGTTAATACATAACTGTTCAGTTTGGTTGCGTACCAGCCGATCAAAAGATAGGATTTGAAAAGCAAGTGATTAAAAATATCATCAGTCGTGCAGTTGATTAGACAGACTGATGGAGTCTCTGCAGCAGCAGCGCTGTTGCAATGCTATGTTAGCAGAGAGTAGGCTATGCTATGCTAGAAGAGCCTGTTAGCGCGGGAGTGTGTCGCTATTACAAGTCATCTTTTCGACAACCAAACCTAACCGAAACCCTAACCTCCATGGGGTGAGCAGCTAACCTGCCGATGCTCCGTACGTTGTCTAAATGTTGAGTTGTCAAAAGAACGAGATTTCCCCTGTTAGCGCAGTTTGCACTGGAAGTTCACAGACGTAGAAACTAAAAAAATCTCTGTGAATTCAGGGTATGAATTTGTCTCCCGTGTTAACTGTGCATAACTGAATAGGAAGGGGCAGGTCTACGTATTTTAACATCAGTTATTATGGTGGTACTTGGAGAGACAGGTGGAACTAAAAAGGTTGCTGGACCACTGGATTCAACCCAAGACAAAAATAAATATATCACTCATTAGAATGAACTTACACAATCACAACACAAAGTAGAAACATATTTGGCCCTAAACAGTCAGTATACTGAGGCAGACTATCTAATCACTGTAACTGATAAAAACCTGAGAAAGACATTGACAATGTACAGACTGACTGATCATAATCTGGCGATAGAGAAGGACAGACAGACAGACAGACAGACAGACAGACAGACAGACAGACAGACAGACAGACAGACAGTATCGATTAGATCATTGTTGAAGTCATAGTTTGTTACCTGAACAGATCAGCTCCAGACTGATGGAGGCAGTATTAATCCCCATTGGTCCACACTCCCTCAGTAAATTCTCAGATCCGACACAGTTGGATAAAATATACCATGTAGGTTGACTTGTAGGACCACGTATCTCTTCTGTGTAAACAACAGAGCCACAGCCCAGTTGTCGACACGCTACAGAAGATGACCGATGCTTCCAGAAAGCAGAAGGATGCACTGGTCTCCATTCTCTCTGGTGTTCCATCTCCAGTCTACCAGTACAGCGTCTGCGTCCTCGCACCAACCTGACATCACCAGACTCTGTACAGACAATAATAAACAGTTAAATACATGAAAACGTCTACAGTCTACTGTAACAGGCTATATTGTATTTGTTTATTGATGTTTGTTTACCTGTTGTGTGGAGAGCTGAAGAGAAGAAAAAAGAAAATCACATTAATGAGTCTGAGTGAAACCGGTGGTGGAACAAGTACTTGAGTAAAAGTATCAGATAGTATCTGTGCTGCGAGGCACAATGTGTGGTGCGCGGCCCCAACGGGAGCAGAATTGGAGCGGAGAGCGGGTCGGCACGCACAAACCGTAGACGAACTAAGCATGTCGACGTAGATACTGCACGTAGGCCTACTCTCTCACTCAAAACGTACACAAAATCAAACATACGGAACAATAAACGGCCCTTTACCCTCCGTGAACTAAACTAAACACGCTTCAACAAATGATGTTGTTGAAACGTAGAACAAAATAACGTAAAAGTTGAGTTCACTTACAGTGAACATCTAGATGGTGAGGTGATGATGTCTGTGATCCATGTGTGTTTTTCCCCTGACAGACGTACAGTCCAGCGTCTGCAGGAGACACATTGTCCTTCACCAGCTGAGGACCAGTGGAGATAGATCTGCTGTCTCTGTACCAGGTGTAGATGTCTACTGGTGGGTTGGCATCACTGCTGCAGGTCAGAGTCACTTTGCTGCCCTCAACAACTTCTCCTGGTGGATCCACTGATACTGAGGGAATTACTGGAGGGTCTGTGGAGGAATAAACATTGATACACTCAAATAAACATCTTTGGTTAATGTGTAGGCAACTGTATTTTTCACTAGAACAATAACAATATGTATGAATAATGTGTCTAAATTACACCAGCTTTGGTCAACACATTTATAAAACACTGAACACTAAAGTATTTTCTTTTGTGTACCTAAATGGAAGTTTAAATTTCTATTTTTCAGATTTCCTTTTGTTTTGGAACTGTGAAAATCCGCTATTGGATTTATAGGTTATTTTCTGATTTAAACTGAAAACTATTGATTCTCTCACTATTTTCTCAATACAAAACCTTAACTTGAGATTCTGTATGTTGTCTTATTAGTAGTAGTAGTATTAGTATAACTGTGGGTTCGCTGAAAGCGAGAACACTTTGTTATCTTCATTATTTATCTATCAAGTTCTCCTCGACAGTACAAAGGCAGGGCCCTTAGCCAATGAGGTGCAATTGTAAATTGGTGGAAAAACATGTGGGAGTGGTGTTAGCTGGAGTATTGGTTGAGCTTCACATGACAGGGTTAGCACGCTGTAGAATATACAGTAGTCACATTGGCAACCACACTTGCAATTGAGGTGCCAATGAAGTGCAGCCAAAGGGTAGATCTTTGTGCCCATACATGGTGGTACATGCAAGCCCACACTGTTTCGTAGGAACAGTATTTCTACTTATTATTGTAACTGTCGTTTTCTGTAGAAGGTTTACGGTATTTAATAAATAAAATAAACAGGTTTACTTTGGAGTTCACAAGGGTTCATACGGTAGTTGATTTATACACACTTTGTAGTGTTTGACGTTTGGTTCTATTTTCAGCTCACTTACACTGAACATCTAGATGGTGAGGTGATGATGTCTGTGATCCATGTGTGTTTGTCCCCTGACAGACGTACTGTCCAGCCTCTGCAGGAGACACATTGTCCTTCACCAGCTGAGGACCAGTGGAGATAGATCTGCTGTCTCTGTACCAGGTGTAGATGTCTACTGGTGGGTTGGCATCACTGCTGCAGGTCAGAGTCACTTTGCTGCCCTCAACAACTTCTCCTGGTGGATCCACTGATACTGAGGGAATTACTGGAGGGTCTGTGGAGGAATAAACATTGATACACTCAAATAACACTTTGTTGTGTACAGTACGGACGACAGTGGCTCAGGGGTAGAGAAACCGTCATTAGAACACAGAAGGTTCCCAGTTCGATCCCGGGCTCCCCCAGAGATATTGTGGAAGAGTCCTTGAGCAAGACTCTGAACCCCTAACTGCTCCTGATGAGCAGGTTGGTGCCTTGCATGGTTTCCTCTGCCATCGGTGTATGAATGTGTGTGTGAATGTGTGAATTTAAAGCGCCTTGGATAAAGGTGCTATGCAAATAAAATGTAACATTTACCATTTACAGTATTTTCCAATAGGAATGAACAATAACAATAATTCATATGAATAATGTGGTGTCTAACATTACATCAACTTTGGTTAAAATAATCAAACACTGGACACTAAAGTAATCAATTATTTATGTTCTCCAAAATACACTTCAAGAAAATGTCCCCCTCTTCCTCTCTTGTTCTTTCTATGTCTCTTTCTAATATCAGCTATAATAATATGGACAACACTTGAACTGTATTCATTGCTGTTCATGCAAAGCCAACCTCCATCCCCCCACAAATATACACACACTGCTGGGTGAGCACACACATATTCACAAGTCATCAATATAATTTAATCTTAATTTAAAGGGGAAGACCACCCATTTTCAATATTGAACTGTGTCATTAATATACCTTAGAGGAGTTGTGTGGAAATTAAAAAAAAGTTCCCCCCCTTCTGAGTTGCCTAGAACTGGAGGATTGATTTTGGGGTTTCTATTGCAAATTACAACTTGATGACATCACACATTGTACTTTACAATACAAACCCCAAAATAAATCCTCCAGTTCTAGGCAACACAGAAGAGGGGGAACTTTTTTTCTATTTCCACACAACTCCTCTAAGGTATATTAATGACATAGTTCAATATTGAAAATGGGTGGTCTTCCCCTTTAATGAAATACTCACAGTGAACATCAACAGTGACTCCAGGTGAACTGACTGTAGTGATGTTGTTCTTTGCCTGACAGTTGTATGTTCCACTGTCACTGGGTTGGATGTTAGAGATGGTAAATATCTCCTTCTGTGCCACTATGGTGTTGTCTTTGAAAATGATGTAACTCTGGATTGGTGGATTTGATCCACTGCTGCTGCAGGTAAAAGTGACTGAGCTTCCGTTGACAACATCTCCTGGTGGACATATTGACAAAAGGACCTTCTTAGGACCATCTGTTGGAGAAACATTTATGTCAATTTAAAAGCCCTCTTTATGACACAAAAACTAAACACGCTTCAACAAATGATGCTGCTGTTGCCGTCTGTAAAAAAGTAGAAAATAACTTTTTAGTTTAGTTCACTTACAGTGAACATCTAGAGAGAGTGGAGATGACATCTGTGACCCATGTGTGTTTTTCCCCTGACAGACGTACAGTCCAGCGTCTGCAGGAGACACATTGTCCTTCACCAGCTGAGGACCAGTGGAGATAGATCTGCTGTCTCTGTACCAGGTGTAGATGTCTACTGGTGGGTTGGCATCACTGCTGCAGGTCAGAGTCACTTTGCTGCCCTCAACAACTTCTCCTGGTGGATCCACTGATACTGAGGGAATTACTGGAGGGTCTGTGGAGGAATAAACATTAATACACTCAAATAACACTTTGTTGTGTACAGTAGGGGCGGCAGTGGCTCAAGGGTAGAGAAACCGTCATTAGAACACAGAAGGTTCCCAA
The DNA here is from genome assembly GCF_963921795.1 of Nannobrachium achirus. Classification (NCBI taxonomy): domain Eukaryota; kingdom Metazoa; phylum Chordata; class Actinopteri; order Myctophiformes; family Myctophidae; genus Nannobrachium; species Nannobrachium achirus. The sequence goes on from NW_027664893.1 coordinate 24,516, forward strand.
TTCGAATCCGGGCTCCCCCTGAGTTAATGTGGAAGAGTCTTGAGCAAGACTCTGAACCCCTAGTTGCTCCCGGTGAGCAGGTTGGTGCCTTGCATGGTTTCCTCCACCATCTGTGTATGAATGTGTGTGTGAATGGGTGAATTTAAAGCACATTGGATAAAGGCGCTATACAAATGCACCATTTACCATTTACAGTATTTTCCACTAGGAATGAACAATAACAATAATTCATATATGAATAATGTGGTGTCTAACATTAAATCCACTTTGGTTAAATAATCAAACACTGGACACTTAAGTAATCAATGATATACAGTATGTTCTCAGAAATACACTTTAAGATAATTTCCCCCTCTTTCTCTCTTCTTTCTGTGTCTCTTTCTAATATCAGCTATAATAATATGGACAACACTTGAACTGTATTCATTGCTGTTCATGCAAAGCCAACCTCCATCCCCCCACAAATATACACACACTGCTGTGCGAGCACACGCATATTCACAAGTCGTGAATATAATTTAATCTTAATTGAATTAAAAACTCACAGTAAACATCAACAGTGACTCCAGGTGAACTGACTGTAGCGATGTTGTTCTTTGCCTGACAGTTGTATGTTCCACTGTCACTGGGTTGGATGTTAGAGATGGTAAATATCTCCTTCTGTGCAACTATGGTGTTGTCTTTGAAAATGATGTAACTCTGGATTGGTGGATTTGATCCACTGCTGCTGCAGGTGAAAGTGACTGATCTTCCTTTGACAACATCTCCTGGTGGACTTACTGCCAAAAGGACCTTCTTAGGACCATCTGTTGGAGAAACATTTATGTCACTTTAAAAGCCCTCTTTATGACACAAAAACTAAACACGCTTCAACAAATGATGCTGCTGTTGCCGTCTGTAAAAAAGTAGAAAATAACTTTTTAGTTTAGTTCACTTACAGTGAACATCTAGAGAGAGTGGAGATGACATCTGTGATCCATGTGTGTTTTTCCCCTGACAGACGTACAGTCCAGCGTCTGCAGGAGACACATTGTCCTTCACCAGCTGAGGACCAGTGGAGATAGATCTGCTGTCTCTGTACCAGGTGTAGATGTCTACTGGTGGGTTGGCATCACAGCTGCAGGTCAGAGTCACTTTGCTGCCCTCAACAACTTCTCCTGGTGGATCCACTGATACTGAGGGAATTACTGGAGGGTCTGTGGAGGAATAAACATTGATACACTCAAATAAACATCTTTGGTTAATGTGTAGGCAACTGTATTTTTGGTAGCCAGATAAGACGACCCTTTTTCAAGTCGACCTTAACCGCAGAAAAGTCACTCGGGAAGTGTCGACCCCCAGTCTAGGAAATCACGACCTAAAAAATTGGAAGTGTCAACCCCAGTATAGGGAATCCCCGACCTCAAGAAAATTGGAAATCTCATCCCCCAGTATATGAAATCCCGACCGGTTATAATATTTTCTCTCTCTCCCCTTTTTCTCTCTCTCCCCTTCTCTCTCTCTCCCCTCTCGACCGGTTATAATATTTTCTCTCTCTACCCTTCTCTCTCTCTCCCCTCTCTGTCCGGGGGGGGGGGGGGGGGGGGGGGGGGGGGAGAACTCTTTCAACAGCGTGATATCTAAAGGTAACGGCATACACGAAGGAAGCGCTCGTTTTATGGTTAGATGTCACAGTTATTGTCCACGACATTAAGTTATTGTCCACGACATTACAAGCGGCGCGAAGGCCAGCGGACCTTGGTCCTGCTCTTCGCGCCCGAGCGCCGCAGGCGCGAGTGCCCGCGAAGAGCGGGCCAGGGCCGCGCGGCCGGCGGAGCGCCGCGCGAGTTACGAAGCCGTGGTGAATGCAATCGTTATATTTATGCCCAGGCCGTAAGGCCTGGGCAAGCGCACGATAAACGCCATGATAATTGGGTTTTGGTGCACCTCGCGCGATATAGATATATTATACTACAACTTCTTATCATTCACCTTTTGAACCATTCTCCTTCTGTGTGTGTCAGAGAACGCCTAAACTTCTCTCTCCCCCTCTCTGTCTCCCCTGTGTCTCGAAAATATTCGGGTCGGGATTTCATATAATGGGGGATGAGATTTCCAATTTTCTCCTGGGTGGGTTTTCTCTGGTCCTGGGATGACTTCTCCCAACCCTAGGTTGACTATTCCGTGCCCTGGGATGACATCTCCAATTTAAAAATGGGATGACTTTGAAAAGGGATGACTCTTCTGGCATTCGTATTTTTCACTAGAACAATAACAATATGTCTGAATAATGTGTCTAAATTACACCAGCTTTGGTCAAAACATTTATAAAACACTGAACACTAAAGTATTTTCTTTTGTGTATATTTTTAAAGGGAAGTTTAAGTTTCTATTTTTCAGATTTTCTTTTGTTTTGGAACTGTGAAAATCTGCTATTGGATTTATAGGTAATTTTCTGATTTGAACTGAAAACTATTGATTCTCTCACTATTTTCTCACTACAAACCCTCAACTTGAGATTCTGTATGTTGTCTTATTAGTAGTTGTAGTAGTATTAGTATAATTGTGTGTTCGCTGAAAGCGAGAACACTTTGTTATCTTCATTATTTATCTATCAAGTTCTCCTCGACAGTACAAAGGCAGGGCCCTTAGCCAATGAGGTGCAATTGTAAATTGGTGGACAAACATGTGGGAGTGGTGTTAGCTGGAGTATTGGTTGAGCTTCACATGACAGTTAGCTCGCTGCATGAATATATTGATTGATTGAAGACTTTATTAGAAGTTTGCATAGGAAAAGGTACAGTTTCATGACGGTACAGTTCACTGGTACAAGGTCTACTAAAAGGAGATCCATTGAAAGCCTAAGCTTATTTCCACTGGAAACCATTGAAGTATCTCATATAACATTGAATGACAGACAAATAGAACACAGTACTATGCAGTAGATATGTAAAGAAAAACAAAAGAAGACAGTAAGTCTAAACAAAACAGTATATACAAAAAAGGGGCAGGGGAGGGTAGGGTTGGGCTAGGTTCATTTTTACCAGTTGCGAACGGTTGCTGCCTGTAAGTGGTTTTTCAGGGCAATTTTAAAGGATGCTAGTGATCCACACTCCTTTATATACAGTAGTCACATTGGCAACCACACTTGCAATTGAGGTGCCAATGATGTGCAGCCAAAGGGTAGATCTTTGTGCCCATACATGGTGGTCAAGCCCACACTGTTTCGAAGGAACAGTATTTCTACTTATTATTGTAACTGTGGTTTTCTGTAGAAGGTTTACGGTATTTAATAAATAAAATAAACAGGTTTACTTTGGAGTTCACAAGGGTTCATACGGTAGTTGATTTATACACACTTTGTAGTGTTTGACGTTTGGTTCTATTTTCAGCTCACTTACACTGAACATCTAGATGGTGAGGTGATGATGTCTGTGATCCATGTGTGTTTGTCCCCTGACAGACGTACAGTCCAGCCTCTGCAGGAGACACATTGTCCTTCACCAGCTGAGGACCAGTGGAGATAGATCTGCTGTCTCTGTACCAGGTGTAGATGTCTACTGGTGGGTTGGCATCACTGCTGCAGGTCAGAGTCACTTTGCTGCCCTCAACAACTTCTCCTGGTGGATCCACTGATACTGAGGGAATTACTGGAGGGTCTATGGAGGAATAAACATTCATACACTCAAATAACACTTTGTTGTGTACAGTACGGACGGCAGTGGCTCAGGGGTAGAGAAACCGTCATTAGAACACAGAAGGTTCCCAGTTCGATCCCGGGCTCCCCCAGAGATATTGTGGAAGAGTCCTTGAGCAAGACTCTGAACCCCTAACTGCTCCTGATGAGCAGGTTGGTGCCTTGCATGGTTTCCTCTGCCATCGGTGTATGAATGTGTGTGTGAATGTGTGAATTTAAAGCGCCTTGGATAAAGGTGCTATGCAAATAAAATGTAACATTTACCATTTACAGTATTTTCCAATAGGAATGAACAATAACAATAATTCATATGAATAATGTGGTGTCTAACATTACTTCAACTTTGGTTAAAATAATCAAACACTGGACACTAAAGTAATCAATTATTTATGTTCTCCAAAATACACTTTAAGATAATGTCCCCCTCTTTCTCTCTTGTTCTTTCTATGTCTCTTTCTAATATCAGCTATAACTAGAAGAGAAAATTTCTAAGAAATTTTAAGTGTGCCTGCAGCTCGCTAAGTCTGTGCAACCTTGTGTAGCGGTTGGTGTTAGCATTAGCGTTATTTCATTTGACGCAACCCGCGTGTCTGTATGACAAACGGTTCACGAGATCAAGGGTCACTTCCTGTTTGGTGAGGGGAACTTCCTGTTTGGCGAAATAGGCCCCAATTAAGGTCATGGACGATTAATGAATTAAAGCTGCAAGCAGCGATGGCCGGGCCCTCGCATCTCTACCCACGTCACAAGGCCAGCAGCCAATCAGAAACCAAACAGGAAGTCAGCCATTTCGACTAATTAGTGGCGTTTTGGAGCATTTTTGGCCGTTATCACGGGTCGCACTTTAACGACAGTTTTTTGAGAAAAAATTGTTTTGTGAGAAAAAATTGTTTTGTGAGAAAAAAAAATTTGAGAAAAAAAATTTTCTGAGAAAAAAAAATTGAGAAAAAAGAAATTGAGAAAAAAACATTTTCGAGAAAAAAAAATTTGAGAAAAAAAAAATTTGAGAAAAAAAAATTTGAGAAAAAAAATTTTTTGAGAAAAAAAAAATTGAGAAAATAATTTTTTTGAGAAAAAAAAATGTATGACACCAGCCGCGAGTCTGTACGACAAACGGTTCATGAGATGTAGAGGCACTTCCTGTTTGGCCAAGGGCACTTCCTGTTATAGAGGGGGCGGGGCTTAATCAATTACAGCTCATCCCTATTGGCTGGAGGAGATGGACGACAACCTTCACGCGGTCTCCTCTGTGAGTAGCAAGGTCAGGGTGAGAGACCCGCTTGCGAAACCAATGTCGCCAAAGAATCATCGAGCTGGCAGATCAAGGTACAAGCCAAGGTCAAGACCAAGGCAGAGAACGTCCTCTTTTGGACAGGCAGACACCCCCACTGTCGAAAACCAAGGTCTGTCGGTGCTCCAACTCAATGTCGAGGGCCTTACCATCGCCAAACTCGAAGTCATCAGACACCTCGCCGATACCAATAAAGTGGCAGCTATTCTCCTCCAAGAGACACACTGGGTTTCAGATGACAAGCTCAAGCTGCCTGGGTTCCTCCTTGCTGGATCCATCCACAGCAAGAAGCATGGAATAGCAACCTTTGTCCGAGAAGGACTGAGCTGGTCAGCCACCAGTCAATCTCCAACTGGCTGCAACATTGAGTGGCTGGTCACCAAAATCCAAGAAACATCTGTTGTGAATGTATACAAGCCCCCACCAACAGTGCTTACAATAACATCACTTCCACCTGTGACAGCTCCTGCCATATATGCTGGTGACTTCAACTGCCAACATACGGACTGGGGTTACAACAACACATCACAAGATGGTGAGGTACTGAGTGAGTGGGCTTCTAACACTGAAGCACTGCTGCTATTCGACCCAAAAGAGACCCCGAGCTTCTTCTCTGCACGCTGGAACTCGTACACCAACCCAGACCTTGCCTTTGCTGTATGTCGTAATAACGACCTGAAACCGGAGAGACATGTCTTGGACAGGTTCCCTCGGTCACACCATCGACCATCAGTCATCAAAGTACCATCACTGGTACAGCCGGTAGCTGGCAAACCGGTCAGGAGATGGAACTTCAGGAAGGCGAACTGGCAGATGTTCATGGCGGAAACGGAGAGAAGAACTGCTGGTCTCCCGGACCCAGAAGCAGCCGATGTTGATGCTGCATACGGCGCTTACTGTGAAGTCCTCCTAAGGGCAGCAAAGCACAACATCCCACGTGGCTTTAACAAGAACTATATCCCAGGTTGGGATGAGGAGTGCAGCTGCCTGCTGCGTCAACACCAGCAGGCGAGCTCCAGGGAAGAAATGGACGCAACAGCAACAACTCTGCTGCAAAAGCTGGACGACACCCGAAAGGCTAGGTGGACTGAAGTTGTGGAAGCTATCGACTTCACCCACTCCAGCCGGAAGGCATGGCAGACGATCAACCTGCTCTCAGGGAGAAAAACAACACCCCGCAGGTGTCCAGTGACAGCCGACTCCATCGCTTCCCAGCTCCTAAAAAATGGCCGCTTTCCTGGGGCAGACAAACACTTCACAAGACTGACATCGTGTGAGGTATCATCTCTCTCCAGGGCAGCTAGCGTTGATGCTAATCTTTCGGGAGATTTCACGACAGCCGAACTAAGGGCAGCAATGAAAAAACTGAAGCCGGGCAAGTCACCAGGTCGAGACAATATCCATCCAGAGTTTGTCATACACCAAAGTGAAAGAACATCTCACTGGCTTTGCTCGTTCCTTTCATCATGCTTCCAAAGGTCCAAGATCCCAAAGACCTGGCGCCGTGCCTCCGTCATAGCCTTGCCAAAGCCAAACAAACCCCCCGAAGACCCGAAGTCCTATAGGCCCATCTCCCTGTTATGTGTCCCATACAAGATCCTGGAGAGGCTTATACACAGCCGCATCGAGCCAGTGGTGGACACACAACTCCCCCCGGAACAAGCCGGCTTTCGCAGAGGCCGGTCAACAGTGGACCAGGTTACGCTACTCACTCAGGACATCGAGGACAGCTTTCAGGACAACGAGAAAGCCGGAGTAGTATTCCTGGACCTGACAGCCGCCTACGACACTGTGTGGCACCGTGGACTACACCTCAAACTGCTGAGGACAATCCCGGACCGGCATATGGTGAGGTTCATCATGGAGATGATATCCAACCGGAGCTTCATCCTACAGACCAGTGATGGCCAAACCAGCAGGCTCAGAAGGCTGAAGAACGGTGTCCCGCAAGGCTCCGTCCTTTCACCTATGTTGTTTAACATATACATTCATGACCTGCCAGATACAACATCCACCAAGTACGGCTATGCGGACGACCTGGCCATCATGCTTCGACGACCAACATGGAAGGCGATGGAAGATGGCCTCAACCGAGACATGGGCATCCTGGCAAACTACCTCCAGAAGTGGCATCTTCAGCTCAGCATGGGCAAAACAGTGTCTGCAGCTTACCACCTCTACAACCGGGAAGCAAGAAGGGAACTGGATGTGCATGTCGGCAACCACCGCCTGGAGTTCCAGCAAGCCCCCAAGTACCTCGGCGTATGCTTGGACCGAACACTCTCCTACAAGCAACATCTGGATGAAGTGAAGGCCAAAACAACAGCAAGGGTCTCGCTCATCCGACGCCTAGCAGGTTCAACTTGGGGAGCTTCCCCCCAGACCCTACGCATATCCACGCAAGCCCTGGTCCTGCCCGTAGCAGAATACTGCGCCCCTGTCTGGAGCAGAAGTCCCCATGTCAACAAGGTCGACACTGTCATCAACAGCGCCCTCCGGACAGTAACTGGTTGTCTGAAACCCACCCCTGTGTCCTACCTGCCAGTCCTGGCTGGAATCGCCCCAGCCAGTCTCCGACGGGATGCGGCTACCCTCGCCCTGGCAAGAAAAGCCCAGAAGTATGACTGGCACATCCTGCACAAAGCCACAACAACACCGGCCCCACCAGGCAGGCTCAAGTCTCGCCATCCCTACAACAAGGCAGCACAAGATATGCTACAGTCTATCCCTGAGGACTTGTCCAGAGACGCCTGGCTGGCAGCATCCTGGAAACGTTCATGGGAGACAACTGGGCCCTCCCGTATGCAGCGATACATCCAGGACCCAGGAGGTGGTGTAAAAGGAGAAGATATGCCACGACACCTATGGACCTCGCTGAACCGTCTGCGCACTGGAGTCGGGCGCTTCAAGTCTTCTATGAAGAAGTGGGGCCTAACGGACAGTGCGGCATGCGAGTGTGGCGAGCCTGAACAGACTGCCGAGCACATAATCACCGGCTGCCCCCTATACAGCCCACCCTCAGAAGCTGGTCTTTTCGATTTAGGACCAGAGACGAGGGCGTGGCTGCAGGACACTGAGTTGGCCATCTGATGATACACGAAAGAAGAAGAAGAAGAAGAAGGCTGGAAAAAGACCAAAGTTGTGTGTGCATTTTAAAGTTTAAATCACGTTGCTAGGCAAAAGTATGGCAGAGTTATGTGGCGCCAAAGTTTCTGTTTTTTTTTTGGAGTCCCCCATTCAAAGTCAATGGGGGTTTTTGAGCGTAGTTTTTTGCGAATTACGTTGCCATGGTTACGCGGATCGGAAAGAAAAGTAATAGCACACCATTCCCGGCCGAGCCGCACATTTTGATGTATATATTGCGGGGGTGGCGTAAATCGTGCGGCAGTTATTACGTGCCAAAGTTTCCCCCATTCTAAGTCAATGGGGTTTTTTGGCGTCGTTTTTTGCGAATTACGTCGCAATGGTAACGCGGATCGGAAAGAAAAGTAATAGCACACCATTCCCGGCCGAGCCGCACGTTTTGATGTATATATTGCGTCGGTGGTGTAAATCGTGCGGCACTTATTACGTGCCGAAAATTGCAAGGAACTTAATTAATTACTTACTTAAGTATGGCGGATTACAATAAGTGTTTTGCCATTGCTTTGCATGGCAGGCACACTTAATAATAGACAACACTTGAACTGTATTCATTGCTGTTCATGCAAAGCCAACCTCCATCCTCCCACAAATATACACACACTGCTGGGTGAGCACACTTACAAGCCATCAATATAATTTAATCTTAATTTAATTAAATACTCACAGTGAACATCAACAGTGACTCCAGGTGAACTGACTGTAGCGATGTTGTTCTTTGCCTGACAGTTGTATGTTCCACTGTCACTGGGTTGGATGTTAGAGATGGTAAATATCTCCTGCTGTGCCACTATGGTGTTGTCTTTGAAAATGATGTAACTCTGGATTGGTGGATTTGATCCACTGTTGCTGCAGGTAAAAGTGACTGAACTTCCTTTGACAACATCTCCTGGTGGACTTACTGCCAAAAGGACCTTCTTAGGACCATCTGTTGGAGAAACATGTATGTCACTTTAAAAGCCCTCTTTATGACACAAAAACTAAACACACTTCAACAAATGATGCTGCTGTTGCCGTCTGCAAAAAAGTAGAAAATAACTTTTTAGTTGAGTTCACTTACAGTGAACATCTAGATGGTGAGGTGATGATGTCTGTGATCCATGTGTGTTTGTCCCCTGACAGACGTACAGTCCAGCGTCTGCAGGAGACACATTGTTCTTCACCAGCTGAGGACCAGTGGAGATAGATCTGCTGTCTCTGTACCAGGTGTAGATGTCTACTGGTGGGTTGGCATCACTGCTGCAGGTCAGAGTCACTTTGCTGCCCTCAACAACTTCTCCTGGTGGATCCACTGATACTGAGGGAATTACTGGAGGGTCTGTGGAGGAATAAACATTGATACACTCAAATAACACTTTGTTGTGTACAGTATTTTCCACTAGGAATGAACAATAACAATAATTCATGTATGAATAATGTGGTGTCTAACATTACATCAACTTTGGTTAAATAATAAAATACTGGACACTAAAGTTATCAATGACGTATGTTTATCATTTCCCCCTCTTTCTATTTCTCTTTAGTGTTGTAGTACTTGAGTAAATGACTCGTATCGAGTCAGGTCTCAAGTCTGAATTTCCATTGACTCGGTCTCGTCTCGGTCTGGGATTAAGTGGACTCCCTACCGAGTCCACTCCCGTCAAGAGTCACTACAATGCAATGAAATAATTGTATTAAATCCATAATTATGAGGAGCCCATTCACATTAACATTATAAAAGAGAGCTGTCTGGCTTTTCATTAATGAATTACTAGAAGATGTGTGTAAATGTTATAACCGGAAAACGTGTCAATCTTGTGCAAATAATAGCGGAACTATAAACTTTAAGATTTTACATTATGTCCTGAGAACTCCATGACTTTATATACAGATCTATATTTATTTATCAAAGTGTACCAGAGTAATATATTTAACTTACAAATGCAAAGTAGTTGTGGCCCACTTAAAGGGATATTTCATTTTCAAAAAAACTTTTGGTCATTTTATCGTCTAATAAGGCTTTTATGAACACCCTGAACAGTTTTTTAATTTGCTTGATTCAATATTTAGATATTTGATGTAAATGTTACCAGTCCCTCCAGGCCCAGGGCCTCTCCCCACACACACACCCATTGTAACTTCAAACTTCATTTTAACCACGATAGATTAATTAAAAACACCCATTATTCTTTCTGGTGACTCATATTATCCTCCTAATACGTGAGCAGGCCGTGTTTTTTCTATAACCTTTTTCAGTTATTTTGAATAATTCTTTGGGAAAATGGAAAACATTAAATATGATAAAAGATTATTAAAAGTATATGGAAAAGGTTATTGAAAAACACAGCCTGCTCACGTATTAGGAGGGTAATATGAGTCACCAGATAAATAATGGGTGTTTTTAATGAATCTATCATGGTTAAAATGAAGTTTGAAGTTACAATGGGTGTGTGTGGGGAGAGGCCCTGAGCCTGGAGGGCCTGATAACATTTACATCAAATATCTAAATATTGAATCAAGCAAATTAAAAACTGTTCAGGGTGTTCATAAAAGCCTGATTAGACAATAAAATGACCAAAAGCTTTTTTTTTTTTTATATCCCTTTAATTGAGATTGTCATTTCATATTGGCAGTTAAAGGAGAAAGACAGACAGACTAGTAAGACTGTCTGACATCAGAGCATGATGTCAGAGCGACAAACCCATAGAACCACAGACAAACCCATAGATCCACAGACAAACCCATAGAACCACAGACAAACCCATAGATCCACAGACAAACCCATAGATCCACAGACAAACCCATAGAACCACAGACAAACCCATAGAACCACAGACAAACCCATAGATCCACAGACAAACCCATAGAACCACAGACAAACCCATAGATCCACAGACAAACCCATAGATCCACAGACAAACCCATAGAACCACAGACAAACCCATAGAACCACAGACAAACCCATAGAACCACAGACAAACCCATAGATCCACAGACAAACCCATAGATCCACAGACAAACCCATAGATCCACAGACAAACCCATAGAACCACAGACAAACCCATAGATCCACAGACAAACCCATAGATCCACAGACAAACTCATAGAACCACAGACAAACCCATAGAACCACATACAAACCCATAGATCCACAGACAAACCCATAGAACCACATACAAACCCATAGATCCACAGACAAACCCATAGAACCACAGACAAACCCATAGAACCACAGACAAAACCATATAACCACAGTGTCAGACAGACAGACCGACAGATACGTGGACAAGATTTTCATAGTAATCGTGCGACCTACGGTCGCAATTAGTGTCATTGTTGAAGTCATTGTTTGTTACCTGAACAGATCAGCTCCAGACTGACGGAGGTAGTAACACCATCCTCTATTCCACACGCCTGCAGTGAAGATTCATATCCACGACAGTTCTTAATATAATGTGTAGGTTGAGGTGTAGAACCGGGTCTCTCTTCTGCAGAAACAACAGGGCCACAGCCCAGCTGTCTGCACGCTACAGATGATTTATTCTGGTTCCAGTCATAAGGAACCACGGTTCTCCATTCTCTGTTGTACTTCCATCCCTTGTATTTCACCTCCAGTCTACCAGTACAGCGACTGGTTCCTCCCACCAACCTGGTTTCATCAGGCGCTGTAGACAGACATTAGAATAAACATTAAGAACTCTCCTGTCTCTATTCTAGGGTTAACTGTCTGCAAAAATAGAAGATATGTAAGCTCACAACCCGTCACAGCGCAACGCGAGTCACCTTGGAAAACAAGGAAGTGCTGATCAAATAGAATCCATTTTCTGTTACTGCGTATTTGTCGCCTAAAATGTTTTTTAAAAACATTCTTGAGAGCAACGTTTAGTTAAAGGACAACTTTGTTTTTTTACAACAAGGGTTCATATTTTAGATTGTAATTAGAGAAAAGAAAAGGTGAGTGTTAAAATGTTTTCATTTGCTTCGTTCTATTGTTTTATCACGTTTACCATGCTAAAATGTGGGGCATGCGTATGCCTGGGGGCATGCGTACATGTGTCTAAATATGTCTTTTTAGACACAATAAGCCATCAGTTTCTTTATTACTATTTACAGTAACACTTCTAGCCCCCATAAGTCACATCCAACCATGAAAGGCTGCGTTGTATCTTGGGAATGGGCTTATTCTGTGTAAAATTACATATTTAGCCACTTGTACGCATGCCCCCAACCACTGAAATAAGAATCTCTAAAACAATAGAAAGAAGTAAATGAAATCAATTTAACACTCGTCTTTCATATTCTTTAATTACAATCTAAAATATGAACCCTTGTTGTAAAAAAGTAAAGTTGTCCTTTAAGTGTGCCTGCCATGCAATGCAATGGCAAAACAGCCGAGCGAAATCAGCTAATAGCCGTAGCAAGCAGCAGCTTCTCGTAAACACGTTGGTTTCGGCTATTTTGTCACTGTAGTGTGTGTGTGTGTGTGTGTGTGTGTGTGTGTGTCTGTGTGTGTGTGTGTGTGTGTGTGCACTGTCACCACACACACACACACACGCGTATCACACGCACACACACGCACGCATACACACTACACTGTCACAAAATAGCCGAAACCAACGTGTTTACGAGAAGCTGCTGCTTGCTACGGCTATTTAGCTGATTTAGCTCGGCTACATAGCCGATCTACAAACTCACAACGTGTCTCGAAAGCGACGCGTTGTGAGCTTAGATCTGCTATTTTTCGTGTGGACGTGTGTGTGTGTGTGTGTGTGTGTGTGTGTGTGTGTGTGTGTGTGTGTGTGTGTGTGTGTGTGTGTGTGTGTGTGTGTGTGTGTCACGACACACAGACACATGCACACACAGGCTACACTACACACATACAGAAAATAGCTATCAGCGTTAGCCTAGCGTCCGTCCTTCTCCGGTTCCGTGTAAAACAGTCCAGAGCTGGAGAAAGTTTGTCCATGGATATAAAGCTCAGACAGCTTGTTTGTAAAATACTTGCACATTATAATTGGTTATAGAACATGGAGTTGCCGAATCTTTATACTTTTTACACCTCCAATGGCTGGTTAAGTGTGCCTGCCATGCAATGCAATGGCAAAACACTTACTGTAATCCGCCATACTTAAGTAAGTAAGTAAGTAAGTAAGTAAGAAACGTTCTTGCAAATTTCGCCACCGCCGCAATATATACATCAAAACGTGCGGCTCGGCTGGGAATGGGGTGCTTTTACTTTTCTTTCCGATCCGCGTTACAATTGCGACGTAATTCGCAAAAAACTATGCCCAAAAACCCCATTGACTTAGAATGGGGGAAATTTCGGCACGTAATAACTGCCGCACGATTTACGCCACCCCCGCAATATATACATCAAAATGTGCGGCTCGGCCGGGAATGGTGTGCCATTACTTTTCTTTCCGATCCGCGTTACCATGGCAACGTAATTCGTAAAAAACTACGCTCAAAAACCCCCATTGACTTTGAATGGGGGATTCTGAAAAAACCCCAGAAACTTTGGCCCCACATTACTCTGACATACTTTTGCCTAGCAACGTCATTGACTTGATAAAGAGTCTTAACCATAATTAAGTGTGCCTGCCATGCAAAGCAATGGCAAAACACTTATTGTAATCCGCCATACTTAAGTCATTAATTAGTTAAGTGTGCCTGCTATGCAATAGCAAAACACTTATTGTAATCCGCCATACTTAAGTCATTAATTAATTAATTAATTAATTAAGTGTTTCGCCACAAATTTCGGCACGTAATAAGTGCCGCACGATTTACACCACCGCCGCAATATATACATCAAAACGTGTGTCTCGGCCGGGAATGGGGTGCTATTACTTTTCTTTCCGATCCGCGGTACCGTTGTGACGTAATTCGCAAAAAACTACGCCAAAAAACCCCATTGACTTAGAATGGGGGAAATTTCGGCACGTAATAAGTGCCGCACGATTTACGCCACCGCCGCAATATATACATCAAAACGTGCGGCTCGGCCAGGAATGGTGTGCTATTACTTTTCTTTCCGATCCGCGTTACCATTGCGACGTAATTCGCAAAAAACGACGCCCAAAAACCCCATTGACTTAGAATGGGGGACTCCGAAAAAAACCCAGAAACTTTGGCGCCACATAACTCTGCCATACTTTTGCCTAGCAACGTGATTTAAACTTTAAAATGCACACACAACTTTGGTCTTTTTCCGGCCAATAGGGATGAGCTGTAATTGATTAAGCCCCACCCCCTCTATAACAGGAAGTGCCCTTCACCAAACAGGAAGTGCCTCTATAACTCATGAACCGTTTGTCGTACAGACTCGCGGCTGGTGTCATACATTTTTTTTTTCTCAATTTTTTTTTTTTTTTTTCTCAAATTTTTTTTTCTCACATTTTTTTTTCTCTCAAATTTTTTTTTCTCAATTTTTTTCTCAAAATTTTTTTTTCTCAAAATTTTTTTTTTCTCAATTTTTTTTTCTCAAATTTTTTTTTCTCAAACATTTTTTTTTCTCAAAAAAATTTTTTTTCTCATTTTTTTTTTTCTCAATTTTTTTTTTTCTCAATTTTTTTTTTTCTCAAAACATTTTTTTCTCAAAAAACTGTCGTTAAAGTGCGACCCGTGATAACGGCCAAAAATGCTCCAAAACGCCACTAATTAGTCGAAATGGCTGACTTCCTGTTTGGTTTCTGATTGGCTGCTGGCCTTGTGACGTGGGTAGAGCTGCGAGGGCCCGGTCATCGCTGCTTGCAGCTTTAATTCATTAATCGTCCATGACCTTAATTGGGGCCTATTTCGCCAAACAGGAAGTGCCCCTCACCAAACAGGAAGTGACCCTTGATCTCGTGAACCGTTTGTCATACAGACACGCGGGTTGCGTCAAATGAAATAACGCTAATGCTAACACCAACCGCTACACAAGGTTGCACAGACTTAGCGAGCTGCAGGCACACTTAACATTTCTTAGAAATTTTCTCTTCTAGTTGGTGCTTCCTTTGCCAAACAGGAAGTGCCCTTTGCCAAACAGGAAGTGCCTCTATATCTCTATAATGTTAAAGCTAATGCAAAAAATGCTAATGTTATAAAAATATAACGCTAATCTAATCCTAATGCTAACACCAAAAAAAATCTAACGCTAATGCTAACACCAACCGCTACACAAGGTTGCACACACTTAGCGAGCTGCAGGCACACTTAAAATTTCTTAGAAATTTTCTTTTCTAGTTTTAAAAAATGTTTCCGAAATGGAAACAGCAACTGCCCACTGCTGACAGCTTCGCTCTGTCTCTCTCTGATAGAAGACGCATTACTCAGCCCCCTCCCCCCACAACGGCAGATAACCACGCCTACATTTTAGAAATCTTTTCATATTCTCAAGTCTGATAAAACAAATAAAGAGGCAGGGTTTCTTATCCCTTTAAGTAAGTAAGTAAGTCAGTAATTAGTCAGTAATTAATGTTCTTGCAAATTTCGGCTCGTAATAACTGCCGAACGATTTACGCCACCGCCGCAATATATACATCAAAACGTGCGGCTCGGCCGGGAATGGGGTGCTATTACTTTTCTTTACGATCCGCGTTACCATTGCGACGTAATTCGCAAAAAACGACGCCAAAAAACCCCATTGACTTATAATGGGGGAAATTTCGGCACGTAATAACTGCCGCACGATTTACGCCACCCCCGCAATATATACATCAAAATGTGCGGCTTGGCCGGGAATGGTGTGCTATTACTTTTCTTTCCGATCCGCGTTACCATGGCAACGTAATTCGTAAAAACTACGTGCAAAACCCCCATTGACTTTGAATGGGGGACTCATTCAACTTTGGCACCACATAACTCTGCCATACTTTTGCCTAGCAACGAAACTTAAACTTTCTAATGCATACACAACTTTGGTCTTTTTCCGGCCAATAGGGATGGGCTGTATTTGATTAAGCCCCGCCCCTTCTGTAACAGGAAGTGCCCTTTGCCAAACAGGAAGTGCCTCTACATCTCATGAACCGTTTGTCGTACAGACGCGTGGTTGGCGTCAAATGACTTGATTAAGAGTCCTTAACCTTAATTGGGGCCTATTTCGCCAAACAGGAAGTGCCCCTCACCAAACAGGAAGTGACCCTTCATCTCGTGAACCGTTTGTCGTACAGACTTGTGGTTGGCGTCAAAAGACTTGATTAAGAGTCCTTAACCTTAATTGGAGCCTAATTCGCCAAACAGGAAGTGCCCCTCACCAAACAGGAAGTGACCATATGTCTCATCAACCGTTTGTCGTAGAGACGCATGGGTGGTGCCATATGACTTGATTAAGAGTCCTTAACCTTAGTTGGGGCCTATTTCGCCAAACAGGAAGTGCCCCACACCAAACAGGAAGTGACCCTTCATCTTATGAACCGTTTGTCGTACAGACTCGTGGGTGGCGTCAAATGACTTGATTAAGAGTCCTTAACCTTAATTGGGGCCTATTTCACCAAACAGGAAGTGCCCATCACCAAACAGGAAGTGACCCTTCATCTCATGAACCGTTTGTCGTACAGACTCGTGGGTAGTGTCAAATGACTTGATTAAACACTTTGACTGCCACAATGTTAAGGGTTTTAAGGGTAAAACCCTTGCCACCATAGACGGCCATTCATTTTTGACGGAATAAATTGAAAATGGTAGGATGTACGAAAATTGACAAAAATTTCAGAGAATATAGAGTCGGAACCTTAGCTTTCACCATAAAAATTTCGTCCTGCTGTGGTGTTCTGCTGTGGAGAAACCTGAGGGAGAGCGAAAGCTGTACAGATGAAAAAGGAGCATCAGAAATTTACTTTCTGAGATAATTGAGGTCAAAGGAAAAAAACTTTCAGAAGCCCTAGAAACAAATTGGTAAATGGTACAAGAACACACAGTACCTCTAAATGAAGAACAGGGTGCAGGCCATAATAATGTAAAAAAAAAAGTTAAAAAAAGTTGTACCGTGGTCTAGTTATAAGGCAGGAAAGTGGAAGAAGCCAGGAGACTGACAGAGGCTCTTTTTTCATCTTCCCAGGATGAAGGAGAGACTGAGTAGAATCCACTGTGTTTTGACCTGGGATTTTTTATTCAAGCCTTCAGTTAGACATCAGACATCTCAAAAATAAAGATAAAAACTCTGATAAAGATAACAAAAAAAAACTTTACATTGCTGTTTCACTTCAGTATAGTTGTAGATGTGTTCCATTGCAATCATCATTTTAGTCACTTCAAACTAAAACGGTCAAACTACCCTGAGCAATTCAAAGTCATAATACATAAAATTAAATAAAAATTGATGTACATTCATATGGAAATGTTTGTATTGACAAAGTCAAGCCAACTGCGACAAACTTCACCATGTTAGAATCCAGACCAGGCAACTGCAAGTAAGAGTAATTATGAAAAAAAAAAAACATAATTACCATAAGGTATATATAATTATTTGCTATACATTTTATATACACAGGTACATATATTTCCAAAATAGCAGATCTACAAGCTCATAGCCCGGCACCGCGCTATGAGCTTGTAGATCTGCCATTTACATATGATGCCTAATAGCCGATCTACAAGCTCATAGCCCAGCAAGGCACTATGAGCTTAGTATTTTCATGGCTCTCCTTTTAGTAGACCTTGTACCAGTGAACTGTACCGTCATGAAACTGTACCTTTTCCTATGCAAACTTCTAATAAAGTCTTCAATCAATCAATCAATCAATCAATCCCTTCTTTGTATTTACCTACTGTATGTTTTTATACTGTTTTTTATTTCCCCCTTTTTTCCTGACTATATCTACTGCATAGTACTGTGTTCTATCCGTCTGTCATTCAATGTTATATGAGATACTGCAATGGTTTACTATGGAAATAAGCCTAGTCTTTTCATGGATCTCATGATCTCCTTTTAGTAGACCTTGTACCAGTGAACTGGTACAAGGTCTGACCAATCCATCTCGCTGGATTGGTCAGACTGCGACGTTTGCGAGTGACTTATAGTGGTTGTTTTGCTGGGATGTGTTTGTTTTGCACTAAATGGAGCATCTGTCCTCCTTTCTCACCAAGCTAAGCTAAAGAGGCGTCAATTGGGTATGGCAAGCTATGGCAGCTGCCATACCTTGGCTACAGGGGGAATATAATAAAATGTACTGTAATCGTGCCTGTTGTAAAGGTATGTAACATGACTGGTGTCTTGCACGCGAGCCTCGCGCGCGTGAAAGACACCAGTCAAGTTGCCATAACTTAGCTTTTTCTGAACTGACGCCGCTGAGCTAAACGCCCTGCTCGATCGGTGGTCCGCGCGCGGACCACCTGTTGTGATCCGAGATGAGCATAATCATCTCTCATCTCATGCTTGCTCTCGGAGCGACGTCGCGACCCCCCAAACACGCCAATACACCACTGTATGTATCAATCAATCAATCTAGCAACAACCACTTACTTTATATAGCAGTTCTTTTCGCTGCGACGCCGCGGCTCGGTGGTCCCTGGTGGCCTGGTCGATGAACCATGACGATCCAGTAAAACTTTTCAGATCACATGTAACGGCTGTAGAAGTAGTCCTCAGTAGTATAGTAAAGCACTAAACTAAACCCCCCCCCCCCCCCCCAAACACATGGCTGCTGCTTATTTTCGCTGCGACGCCGTGGCTCGGTGGTCCCTGGTGGCCTGGTCGATGAACCATGACGATCCAGTAAAACTTTTCAGATCACATGTAACGGCTGTAGAAGTAGTCCTCAGTAGTATAGTAAAGCACTAAACTAAACCCCCCCCCCAAACACATGGCTGCTGCTTCTTGCCAAAGTTGCCGTCCATCCAGCAATCCCAGGCCTGGGGAGGACGGTCATGTACCAAATCACCATGGTAACACAAGGTAACACAAGCTGATTGGCCACACAATGGTAACCATGGTGATTTTAGTCATTCCAGGGCCCAGGACGGCTGAATCCAACCGTCAGTGATACATATGCTCCTAATCTTGTGTTTAATAAAAAAAAGACATTTATGTGGCATATGCCGTTCGTGGCGGTGAAGGGGGGGTAAAAACGTATGTGGCATATGACCTCCGTGGCGGTCAAAGTGTTAAGAGTCCTTAACCTTAATTGGGGCCTAATTCGCCAAAGAGGAAGTGCCCCTCACCAAACAGGAAATGACCCTATATCTCATCAACCGTTTGTCCTACAGACGCATGGGTGGTGTCATTTGACTTAATTAAGAGGCCTTAACCTCAATTGGTGCTTCCTTAGCCAAACAGGAAGTGCCCTTCACCAAACAGGAATTGCCTCTATATCTCATGAACCGTTTGTCGTACAGTCGATAATGTTAAAATCTAACGCTAATCTAACGTTAATGCTAACACCAAAAAAAATCTAACGCTAATGCTAACACCAACCGCTACACAAGGTTGCACACACTTAGCGAGCTGCAGGCACACTTAAAATTTCTTAGAAATTTTCTTTTCTAGTTGTAAATGTTGCTGTGCGTTTGTTTACATGGCTGATATGTTGGATACAGCAATAAATTCATGCAGTGCAGCCTGACTGCAGCAGGTGTTCTGAGTCTTTGATTAGACATCAGTCCGTTATAGAGCGGAGCGGTCATTATTCACCAATAATTCACCGCTGATTTAAGTGACTGACCAATCAGAATCAAGCATTCGGCCAAGCCGTGTACTAATAATCAATAAAGTGTAGTTTGTCTTTTACCTGAGCAGGTGAGTCCAACAGTCTTGTCAGGTGAGCAGGTGTTTCTAGTTGAGTCTGAGGTTCTACAGTCCAGGAGAACAGACTCACTGCCTTCACACTGGAACTCTTTGGTCCACATGGGAGCCTTCCCTTCTCCATAGAGCGCCCCCTGGAGGACTGAAGGAGCCCCGCAGCCAACATCCCTACAGACCACCTCTGCATCCTGCTGGTCAAAGTCACCTTCACACACTGAGAGCCACGACTGATCAGACTTCACCTCCACTCTGCCTGAACACCAACCAGGACCATTCACCAACCTCACTGACTCTGGAGAGAGAGAGAGAGAGAGAGAGAGAGAGAGAGAGAGAGAGAGAGAGAGAGAGAGAGAGAGAGAGAGAGAGAGAGAGGGAAAGTTCAAACGCTGTTTCCTTGTGAGAGTTGTGAACTTAAAACCCCCATTTTAACCTGTTAACAATCCTGTATAATTTGCAAAAAACGCCTATACACAGCGTACCCAAAGTAAATTGATTGTTGTTTTTAAACCATTTGGAGTAATGCATTGGGCATGGTCTCATTTTGAGGGAAACATTTTGAAGTTTTACCCAGAAATAAATAATCACTCTGTGTGCAACTGACATTGAGTAATGCAAGTTTTAACCTACTGGAATAGCAGGTTTTTAATCCTCGCCTAAATACTTTCAGTAAATAGATGCCTACATAACACTACTGTTATCATATAGGAGCTGAAAAACACAGTGTGGCCACATTTTGAAGCCTTACCTAGCCCAATTTCAAAGGACATGATAAAACTACAGAATATGAATGTTTTACACATGTTTTACTAAGTGTATGTCTATGCGTTTTCATTTGGAGACATTTGCATGTATCATATAAAAAGGTAAAAAAGGGCTAATTCTTTAATATTTGTATTTATTTATTATTATTATTATTATTACCCCTATCGTTAAATCGGTCCACGAAGCCGAGGTCCTAGGGCTGGTGTACACGACAAATTTCCAAACCCCGCTGTGTGTTCCCTGGGGGCGTGAAAAATAAGGGGGTGGGCTCTACATGTCCTCTGGGACCCCATCTACGTATGGTCACCACTTGTTCGCCCATCCGTCTTACGGATGCTTTTTTATTCCATTTTATTTGTTTTAGGGTCCTATCTTGCAGTTCAAGCCTATTTCCACAGGGTGGCAGGCTACTTTCCCAACCTACTGGAGGTGAACATGCAGGGGCGTCAATTGGGTATGGCAAGCTATGGCAGCTGCCATACCTTGGCTACAGGGGGGAAATAATTAAATGTACTTTTCATCGT
Source organism: Nannobrachium achirus (assembly GCF_963921795.1). Lineage (NCBI taxonomy): Eukaryota > Metazoa > Chordata > Actinopteri > Myctophiformes > Myctophidae > Nannobrachium > Nannobrachium achirus. Next base: position 45,611 of record NW_027664893.1, read on the forward strand.
GCCTGTTGCTAAGGTATGGCAACATGATTGGTGTCTTAAAAGACACCAGTCATGTTGCCATACCTTAGCCTTTCCTGAACTGACGCCGCTGTGAACATGTGTACACAGCCAGCATATTACTCAATGCCAAACTTTGCACACACACTCCTTGCCTGCCAATCCACAACCTCCACCCCTCCAGGGACCCCCAGGGCTTATCTCCCGATTAGGACACTTTCCAGCATAGTGACATGCAGAACAAACTGTCCATATAGTATGGTTTACATAAAAGTCAGTTGTCTTTCACACACACACACACACACACACACACACACACACACACACACACACACACACACACACACACACACACACACACACACACACACATATATATATATATATATATATATATACATATATATATATATATATATATATATATATATATATTTCATTTATTTATTTCATAAATATTTTTCATCACAATTGGGTTTGTGGGGAGCCATCCCTGCTTCAAGCTGTCACAGCACGGCACCAACACTTCAAACTAGTTAAAAAACCCAATACAGCAGATCTACAAGCACCTCACAGATCTACAAGCACCTCGCACATGCCAGGGACAGAGTAGGTTGGCCTGCATAAGCCTTGCTGTCAACACACCAAGCCAGGTGTGGTCAATTAGTGCCTTCTTTTGATCAGTGGCTTCTGCTTGATGAGTGGCACCAGTCTGTCTTTGTTCCCTGGTCAGTCAAGTTCACTGGGAGAGAATGTTTCAGATCAGTGCAAGTGTATTTGTTTTCCATTTGGACTTACTGTGTTTTGTTGGTACAGTATGCGTGCGACTAACTAATATTTCTGATAATTCCAATTTGTTTGTTGTTTAATTAGCCGGATTGTGAATGCCCTGCATTTTTCTTTCATCTTTAGAACCACACGTGTGTAACAAAACAGAGTGGTGATCATTTGGTGTGGGTGAAGAGAAGAAAAACATTTCATTAAAGGAGTAGTTCACCCCCAAAGTGACTTTTTTTCTATTGAACTCAAGTCTCCATGGCGTGAGTAATACATTGAAAAAATAAGTCATTTTGGGGGTGAACTACTCCTTGAATGTCAGTTTTGTGGTGTTTTGACTGGACACCCTGAGGATATTGCCAGATAGACAGACAGACAGACAGACAGACAGACAGACAGACAGACAGAGAATTGTAGGCCTTGCATTTATTTGACTTGGTTCCAACAGATGGCGAAAATAGCTAATCTTCAAGCTCACAATGCCTCACTGTTTGGACAAAGAGTTGAGGCGTTACATTTTGTAAAACACGGCCTTGTGAAAATAGCAGATCTACATGCTCACAACACCTCACAACGCAGGGCGGCGTGAGCATGTAGATCTGATATTTTCACAATTTCTGCCCCTAATATTTAATTTATAATTTTAAAAGTATTAAAAAGTCCTTAAATTGTCTCTTTAGAAATGTGCAGATAGCCTCTGTATACTGTTGAGTGGAAAAACAATGTTTCACATTAAGCTAAACATTTGGGACCACCCAAGATCATTTGGAGACCCCTCTAGGGGTCCCATAGTTGAACCACTGACTTATAAGGGGAGTATGGAGACCCCTCTAGGGGTCCCATAGTTGAACCACTGACTTATAAGGGGAGTATATGAGGCTGGATCCGTCTGGAACACTGCACTAGGCTCTCGCCAGCTCTGTAGCTCTCCACACTTGAACAGTTGTGTCCTTAAATTCAATTATAATAATTAACCCCTGTATATACGGGCAATAGTTTTACATGACTTTGTGTACACAGCCAATAGTTTTACATGAACATGTCTAGGCTTTAGTACTGTACTGCCTCGTATAGCCCAACAGAGCCCAGCACAGAACAGCACAGCCCACCAGAGCCCAATACAGCCCCCCAGAGCCCAACAGAGTCCAGCAAACCTAAGTCCAGCCCAGTCCTGCCGAGTAGGAGTATAGACCGGGGAAAGGGGGTAGTTAGATGACTCCACCAGGCCATTACTGTCCAGATCTGGCTTGAATAGGCCAGACCAGGGTAGACAGGACTGCACCAGACTCCACCAGGCTGCTCCAGCCAGCTCTGTAGATCCTTGCACATGCGATTAACCACTGTGTACACGGGCAATAGTTTTAAGTTTTACATGAACCCTCAGAGGGACACTGTGGGCTTATCAAGTGGTCCATGGCCGGTTCTCAAAGTGAGGTCGGGGGGCCCACAGTGTCCCTCTGAGGGGACACGGCACAGACCGTGTACACGAAGGGCAGGAGCAAGTGTTCAAGTCCCATAGAATCTATGGGAAATGTACACAGGCGTGTACAAAGTCACCAGTAGTTTTACATGAACCCTCAGAGGGACACTGTGGGCTTATCAAGTGGTCCATGGTCGGTTCTCAAAGTGAGGTCGGGGACCCTCAGAGGGACACTGTGGGCTTATCAAGTGGTCCATGGTCGGTCCTCAAAGTGAGGTCGGGGGACCCTCAGAGGGACACTGTGGGCTTATCAAGTGGTCCATGGTCGGTTCTCAAAGTGAGGTCGGGGGCCCACAGTGTCCCTCTGAGGGGACACGGCACAGACCGTGTACACGAAGGGCAGGAGCAAGTGTTCAAGTCCCATAGAATCTATGGGAAATGTACACAGGCGTGTACAAAGTCACCAGTAGTTTTACATGAACCCTCAGAGGGACACTGTGGGCTTATCAAGTGGTCCATGGTCGGTTCTCAAAGTGAGGTCGGGGGACCCTCAGAGGGACACTGTGGGCTTATCAAGTGGTCCATGGCCGGTTCTCAAAGTGAGGTCGGGGGGCCCACAATGTCCCTCTGAGGGGACACGGCACAGATTGTGTACACGAAGGGCAGGAGCAAGTGTTCAAGTCCCATAGAATCTATGGGAAATGTACACAGGCGTGTACAAAGTCACCAGTAGTTTTACATGAACCCTCAGAGGGACACTGTGGGCTTATCAAGTGGTCCATGGTCGGTTCTCAAAGTGAGGTCGGGGGACCCTCAGAGGGACACTGTGGGCTTATCAAGTGGTCCATGGTCGGTTCTCAAAGTGAGGTGGAGGGACCCTCAGAGGGACACCGTGGGCTTATCAAGTGGTCCATGGTCGGTTCTCAAAGTGAGATCGGGGGACCCTCAGAGGGACACTGTGGGCTTATCAAGTGGTCCATGGTCGGTTCTCAAAGTGAGGTACATCCTCAAAGTCCCTCCTTCCCAAACAAAGACGAACCAACCAAGGGTGCACAAGGCAGCGGTGTGCGATGGACTAGAAATATCCATTTAAAACTATTGGTCATGTACACACAAACTAAGGCTCCTGTACACAGTGTTTGGTCTCAATTGTGTGAGCAGCTAAAGGGCAGACAACGGCCTAGAACAACCTAATGGTGCCTATTAAGACTCTAGTACACCCTTTGGCCTCGACAAGCCTGATCATCCTACTATAGCTAGTATCCCCCTCACCAACTTTGTGCTCCCACTTGATAAGCCCAGTGTCCCTCTGAGGGTCCCTCGACCTCACTTTGAGAACCGACCATGGACCACTTGATAAGCCCACAGTGTCCCTCTGAGGGTCCCCCGACCTCACTTTGAGAACTGACCATGGACCACTTGATAAGCCCACAGTGTCCCTCTGAGGGTCCCCCGACCTCACTTTGAGAACCGACCATGGACCACTTGATAAGCCCACAGTGTCCCTCTGAGGGTCCCCGACCTCACTTTGAGAACCGACCATGGACCACTTGATAAGCCCACAGTGTCCCTCTGAGGGTTCATGTAAAACTACTGGTGACTTTGTACACGCCTGTGTACATTTCCCATAGATTCTATGGGACTTGAACACTTGCTCCTGCCCTTCGTGTACACGGTCTGTGCCGTGTCCCCTCAGAGGGACACTGTGGGCCCCCCGACCTCACTTTGAGAACCGGCCATGGACCACTTGATAAGCCCACAGTGTCCCTCTGAGGGTTCATGTAAAACTTAAAACTATTGCCCGTGTACACAGTGGTTAATCGCATGTGCAAGGATCTACAGAGCTGGCTGGAGCAGCCTGGTGGAGTCTGGTGCAGTCCTGTCTACCCTGGTCTGGCCTATTCAAGCCAGATCTGGACAGTAATGGCCTGGTGGAGTCATCTAACTACCCCCTTTCCCCGGTCTATACTCCTACTCGGCAGGACTGGGCTGGACTTAGGTTTGCTGGACTCTGTTGGGCTCTGGGGGGCTGTATTGGGCTCTGGTGGGCTGTGCTGTTCTGTGCTGGGCTCTGTTGGGCTATACGAGGCAGTACAGTACTAAAGCCTAGACATGTTCATGTAAAACTATTGGCCGTGTACACAAAGTCATGTAAAACTATTGCCTGTGTACACAGTGGCTTTTTCCTTGACCTTTCGAGTTAGGAGTGTCGTAGAGACACGAGACCGGGTTTGTTGGATTCAGCGTCAAAAAGTAAGTCAGAATAAGTGTCTTTTATCCGAAAGAATGTGTAATCGTGTTGGTGGCGTGCAAATTTCGTGTCTTTTTCGCAATCATAAAGGGTTCAAAGTGTCGGAGAGACACGAAACCCATTCCATCGGATCAGGCATCCTTCAAATATGAAAAGTGTTTCCTGCGTAAAACAAACAGATTTTTTTAGATTTTTTTATTGATTTTAAGGACAAAAATCCGGGTTTCGGTGTCTTTTTCGCAATCGTAAAGGGTTCAAAGTGTCGGAGAGACACGAAACCCATTCCATCAGATCGGGCATGCTTCAAATATGAAACGTGTGTCCTGCCTGAAAGCCCTTTTGATTTTTTTATTCATTTTAAGGACAAAGGGCCTGTTTTGACGCCTAAAACGACCCTTTTCCTTGACCTTTCGAGTTAGGAGTGCCGTGTACACAGGATCTACAGAGCTGGCTGGAGCATGGAGCAGCCTGGTGGAGTCTGGTGCAGTCATCTAACTACCCCCCTTCCCTGGTCTATACTCCTACTCGGCAGGACTGGGCTGGACTTAGGTTTGCTGGAGTCTATTGGGCTCTGGTAGGCTGTATTGGGCTCTGGTGGGCCGTGTTGTGCTGTGATGGGCTCTGTTGGGCTACACGAGACAGTACAGTACTAAAGCCTGAACATGTTCATGTAAAACTATTGGCTGTGTACACAAAGTCATGTAAAACTATTGCCCGTATATACAGGGGTTAATTATTATAATTGAATTTAAGGACACAACTGTTCAAGTGTGGAGAGCTACAGAGCTGGCGAGAGCCTAGTGCAGTGTTCCAGACGGATCCAGCCTCATATACTCCCCTTATAAGTCAGTGGTTCAACTATGGGACCCCTAGAGGGGTCTCCATACTCCCCTTATAAGTCAGTGGTTCAACTATGGGACCCCTAGAGGGGTCTCCAAATGATCTTGGGTGGTCCCAAATGTTTAGCTTAATGTGAAACATTGTTTTTCCACTCAACAGTATACAGAGGCTATCTGCACATTTCTAAAGAGACAATTTAAGGACTTTTTAATACTTTTAAAATGATAAATTAAATATTAGGGGCAGAAATTGTGAAAATATCAGATCTACATGCTCACGCCGCCCTGCGTTGTGAGGTGTTGTGAGCATGTAGATCTGCTATTTTCACAAGGCCGTGTTTTACAAAATGTAACGCCTCAACTCTTTGTCCAAACAGTGAGGCATTGTGAGCTTGAAGATTAGCTATTTTCGCCATCTGTTGGAACCAAGTCAAATAAATGCAAGGCCTACAATTCTCTGTCTGTCTGTCTGTCTGTCTGTCTGTCTGTCTGTCTATCTATCTATCTGGCAATATCCTCAGGGTGTCCAGTCAAAACACCACAAAACTGACATTCAAGGAGTAGTTCACCCCCAAAATGACTTATTTTTTCAATGTATTACTCACGCCATGGAGACTTGAGTTCAATAGAAAAAAAGTCACTTTGGGGGTGAACTACTCCTTTAATGAAATGTTTTTCTTCTCTTCACCCACACCAAATGATCACCACTCTGTTTTGTTACACACGTGTGGTTCTAAAGATGAAAGAAAAATGCAGGGCATTCACAATCCGGCTAATTAAACAACAAACAAATTGGAATTATCAGAAATATTAGTTAGTCGCACGCATACTGTACCAACAAAACACAGTAAGTCCAAATGGAAAACAAATACACTTGCACTGATCTGAAACATTCTCTCCCAGTGAACTTGACTGACCAGGGAACAAAGACAGACTGGTGCCACTCATCAAGCAGAAGCCACTGATCAAAAGAAGGCACTAATTGACCACACCTGGCTTGGTGGCCTGAGTGGTGTAGTATAGTGTGTTGACAGCAAGGCTTATGCAGGCCAACCTACTCTGTCCCTGGCATGTGCGAGGTGCTTGTAGATCTGTGAGGTGCTTGTAGATCTGCTGTATTGGGTTTTTTAACTAGTTTGAAGTGTTGGTGCCGTGCTGTGACAGCTTGAAGCAGGGATGGCTCCCCACAAACCCAATTGTGATGAAAAATATTTATGAAATAAATAAATGAATATATATATATATATATATATATATATATATATATATATATATATATATATATATATATATATATATATGTGTATATATATGTGTGTGTGTGTGTGTGTGTGTGTGTGTGTGTGTGTGTGTGTGTGTGTGTGTGTGTGTGTGTGTGTGTGTGTGAAAGACAACTGACTTTTATGTAAACCATACTATATGGACAGTTTGTTCTGCATGTCACTATGCTGGAAAGTGTCCTAATCGGGAGATAAGCCCTGGGGGTCCCTGGAGGGGTGGAGGTTGTGGATTGGCAGGCAAGGAGTGTGTGTGCAAAGTTTGGCATTGAGTAATATGCTGGCTGTGTACACATGTTCACAGCGGCGTCAGTTCAGGAAAGGCTAAG
>NW_027664893.1:57500-75030 GCF_963921795.1 Nannobrachium achirus
GTGTGTGCAAAATCTGGCATGGATCGGGGCAACGGTTGCGGAGATATGAGCAGGGCAAAAGTGTGACGTGTGACTGACTGACTGACTGACGGACTGACGGACACCTGGTGGAGCTAGCTATAGTAAATGCGACCTACGGTCGCAACCATACTGCTTTGAGACCGCTCCAAAAAGTGCCCTGTAAAGTAAGAAAATTTACTTTAAAATCCTTCCGGTCAAAACAAAGACGTGCACGAAAAGGGAGCGCGCATGGCCAGGCGTGTGCGTTGTCAGTCATGCTCGTTCGTCGGATATGTCTCCCCTGTTTGTTCTGAAGTCGCGTCATTGCAATCAAGGCAGCAGGTTTACGGTGAAACAGAAAGCTAGAGATGGGATTTATGGCTCTATGAGGTGAGCCGGATTTAAGATCTGTTCCTTACAAAGAGCCGTTCAAAAGACTGGCTCATTTTAGTCTTAGGTACTTTGTACATTTTGATTAGTTCAAATCACTTCAACCCTATATACATTTCAGCCATATATACATTTCTGCCGTCTAAATCTACAAAGTAGGCCTACCGGCTCACTTCATAGAGCCATAAATCCCATCTCTAGCTTTCTGTTTCACCGTAAACCTGCTGCCTTGATTGCAGGCGCGCGGGAACTAATAAATCCCAGGGTGGGCTGGGCTGAGCATTGAGACATGTCCGAGCGCGCACGCACGCGCGTGCGAAAATTTTGCGGTTTTTGGGCGGATTTGGGTGATTTCTATAGCGGTTTTGGGGGACTTTTATCAAGGTTTCGGTCGGTGATTTTCCCCAACGCAATGGTATAGCAAGGAGCCACAGACAGACAGGCAACACACACACACACTACAATGCCCTGCTCTGTTTCACCAACAGTGTGTTTCAAAAATATAAAACCCCCAGCCATGCAGAATAATAAACGACAGCGCAAAGCCCACATCAGAAAAGGGTTAGGGTCTTTGCACGGCGGCAGTCAGACCAGACAGTTTTGCAAATAAGGGAGAGAGAAAGAGAGAGAGAGAGAGAGCGCACATTATAAAGTAAATCTTCTTACCTTGTTAAAACCTCACTTTATCCTTGATAGCGAATGAACTGTCCATGATGTCATGCAATAATCCCTTGGTATTAAAGTGATGTGTTGCAAATTAATGAAGCAAAACACACAGTCCACCATAAAGTAATCATGTTTCTGTGTTTACTTTTGCACCACCGCGCGCGTTGTGATAGAAGCCTAGACTGCTTCCGGGTAGGTTTCCCTAGCAACCTAAGCACAGCGGTGGGGGCCAGGGTTGGGCAAGGTTGTAGGGAGCGCTTGGTTGTATCCTCTTGGACCGCGCGGAGGTGCCGAAAGTCGTGGGGACGAAGATTTACTATTCTATAACTCGGTAACGGCGCTGAGTCTGCTCATGCGACTGGACTGGAGGGGGCTCAGGGGGGGCTGACCAGCTACCAGGGTGGGCTGTAGCCCCCATAGCCCCCCCCCCCTTCCCGCGCTACTGCTTGATTGCAATGACGCGACTTCAAAACAAACAGGGGAGACACATCCGACACATCCGACACGAGCATGACTGACAACGCACACGCCTGGCCATGCGCGCTCCCTTTTCGTGCACGTCTTTGTTTTGACAGGAAGCATTTTAAAGTTAATTTTCTTACTTTACAGGGCACTTTTTTAAAGCGGTCTCAAAGCAGTATGGTGCTACAGGCTTTGATAAACGGCTGGAGCTGTGGGTTTTTTTTTTATGGAAGGATTTTTGATATTGTTTTTTTGCCACATAAACGGGTCACTGATTGATTCCCATTATATATTTTTTGCCGATTCTGGATTTACCATTAAAGAAGGTTTTAAAAACAAAAATTCTCCTTGGGTCATAAACATCACAGGGTAAGTAAACAACAGAATAAAGTTTATTCCTTTGAGTGAACTACTCCTTTAAGGTCGCTATTCACAAAGCACTGCTTCATCAGTTACTAACATCAATTGAATTGAATACGACATCCTATCACAGCAGGCCAAGATCTCCGCCAGGCCAGGTTTGTCTACCCAGGCCTGTGAAATTCATAGGCAGTCAAAGTGGCCAATTGGAATGGAATCTGCTCAAACTGAAAATAGATGACAACACTCTTTTGCTTTATTATCAGGGAAAATGAGGGGATTTTTATTTTAGGGAATATACTTAAAATACTTGGCGAATGTTCCGGGCCAGAGGTTACAATGGTGATCTTTAAATCCACTGGCCCAGAGGGACAGCCACAAATCTCCCTTAATATCAACCCCTGTGCAGAAACACTGTCGTACGGCGAAGGCTTCTCCAGTTTATCAGCGCTGTGTACGGGACTTCTTGCTTGGAGTCGGGGTTTAGGTTTACTGTTATGACAAACAGAACCGGGCCTTATCTGAACCAAGCTGGACCCGGTTGAGGATAATAAAACAGGGATACAAACTTCTATGGGTGGTGGAATCACTTGGATACGAGCAAGCACAGACTGTCTGATTATAGCAATGGATTAAGTGCCAAGTGGTGAAAGTTGGTGACACGAATCCACCATCATGACTTAAAATGTACAAAACAAAACATGTTTGCATATTAAGGTTGAATGAGATGTAAAAGCCCAAATCATATATTAATTGGTAGGCGACTGTACGACCGCATCGCACAATCACAACGTAGATTGGACCTCCTCTGGTCCTCTATTTCTGTAGCATAATGTTTTGGTGTAAAGGTTTTAAAAGACTAATCCTTCTTTAATGCATTTGACACAACAATGTCACGGTCTAATAAATCCCAAACAGTTAAATCACTAAATTGGTCATCTGTGTCCGTCATCCTCCATTAGGGTTGCCACGTTTCAGAAATTGAAATAAGGAACACCTCTTCCGGGCACGCGGTGCATGCGTTCCGTGCGCGTGGCACAGCCGCCGGCCGGCGAAAAAAGGCAGTCCCAAACCCATGAAATGCATAGAATAGTTATACTATAACACACAACATGGTATAACCTATATTGTTTTGCAGTTTGAAGTGGCCAATTGTTTCTAAAATATGAATAGGTTAATTTTGTATGAAATAAAGCAATGTATGAATGATTTGAACCTGGCTCTTGTATTGGGTCACTTGGTGGTCAGTAAAGATCTTAGTCAAGAAACCATTAAGTCATAGTCTATACTTAAAGTTTAAAGTGCTTTATTAGCAACGAAGATTAAACATGTTTTACTTTAGGCTGAATAGGCTTCACTATAGCCTGAACCTGAGCATAGCCTAGTTTAAAGTGCTTTATTAGCAATGAACATTGAACATTTTTACTTTAGGCTGAATAGGCTTCACTAGCCTAAACCTGAGCAACTTTACAGCAATAAGAGCCCAAAATATTTATAATAGTCAGATTTGGCAACACTAAATGGTATTTCATCCAACCTAGCCCAACATGGCTTATATTATCAGACCTGGCAACTGCATGTTATTTTTCTCCACACACTGTAGGCTAGGTTGCTTGCCTGACGCTGTCAAGCCACGGGTTTGTTTCTTCCCACTTGCGTCTGTACCTTTGTAGGCGTCTGTCCTTTTTTGAGGCGGTGGAGTATTGTCTTCAGACGACATTTTTAAAGCGCGGTGTACACTGACTGTAACTAGGCAACGGTGATTGACAGCGACATGCAGTGCATATGCAGACAGGGGCCGGGCTAGCGGAGAGGAGAGGAGACAGCGACTGCGAGCCGCCTTGTGCCTCTCCCTCCTTTTGCTGTCTTTTCCTGTGTTTTATTTCATTCATTATTGTTAAATTCTGTGTTGAGGTTTGTGTGACAGACCTTTATGGGGCATTTGGTTAAATACGGAACAAACCGCGTTCCGTATTGGTTCAATACGGAACGCATCTTTTAATTATCCAATACGGAACGATTCCGTATTATACGGAACGGGTGGCAACCCTATCCTCCATCAAACCCATAGCAGCTCTGAGATGCGCCCCCTAGAGTTGGATGGACCAAATAATCCCAGAAACCTTTGCAAATACCCAGAATGCATTGCACGATATACAAGATGGCGCTATTTGCGAACTGGGTTATGCGTGTAGATCTGCTATTCTAGAGTGAAAACGGGAGTGGGCCTGGTATACAGCCTTGGGAATACAGTGAACTAAATATAGGTTTGAAGTGGTTCAAAAAGTCATATTACTTTGACTGTAAACTAATAATCAATAAAGTGTAGTTTGTCTTTTACCTGAGCAGGTGAGTCCAACAGTCTTGTCAGGTGAGCAGGTGTTTCTAGTTGAGTCTGAGGTTCTACAGTCCAGGAGAACAGACTCATTGCCTTGACACTGGAACTCTTTGGTCCACATGGGAGCCTTCCCTTCTCCATAGAGCGCCCCCTGGAGGACTGAAGGAGCCCCACAGCCAAGCTCCCTACAGGCCACCTCTGCATCCTGCTGGTCAAAGTCACCTTCACACACTGAGAGCCACGACTGATCAGACTTCACCTCCACTCTGCCTGAACACAAACCAGGACCATTCACCAACCTCACTGACTCTGGAGAGAGAGAGAGAGAGAGAGAGAGAGAGAGAGAGAGAGAGAGAGAGAGAGAGAGAGAGAGAGAGAGGGGGGGGGGGGGTCGGGGGGGGAGAGAGAGAGAGAGAGAGAGACACAGAGACCGAGAGAGAGATAGAGATAGAGAGAGAGACACAGAGACAGAGAGAGAGATAGAGAGAGAGAGAGAGAGAGAGAGAGAGAGAGAGAGAGAGAGAGAGAGAGAGAGAGAGAGGGAGAGAGAGAGAGAGAGAGAGAGAGAGAGAGAGAGATTATTTTGGGGGGTCTCCAGTTCAAACACTGTGTCCTTGTGAGAGCTGTGAACTGCTAAACAGTGATGAATGTGTCTTTCATATCAGTGGTCAAACACTTTCATTTCAAGAACCCATAAAATCATGTTTCTGTCTGTGGACCCCCATTTAAACCATTTTGTTCCAGGGACCACAGGTTGAAAATGTTCCCATATTCTTTTTTTTAATAATAACAGTCAAAGATTTGAGAGAAAACAGCAGATTTACAAGCTCATGTCACACCACGAAGTGCCAAGCTATGAGCTGATAGATCTGCTATTTTTGAATAGACATAGATTTTAGTATTAGTTTTCATGTTAGATGTTAATCTCTTCAACCAGTATTTTATACTTTGTCTGTTCATAAATAACAGATCTATAGACCTTCTAGGGTCCCTGGAACAACATGTTTTGGGATTGGAGTCGACGCAGACAGACAGACAGACAGACAGACAGACAGACAGACAGACAGACAGACAGACAGACAGACAGACAGTATAGATTAGTGCCATTGTTGAAGTCATTGTTTGTTACCTGAACAGATCAGCTCCAGACTGTAGGAGTATCTACTAGACTCTATTCCACCTCCACACTCCCTCAGTGAAGATTCAGATCCAACACATTCAGATGTAATCCTCCATGTAGGTTGATCTGTAGAACCACCGCGTCTACTCTCTGTAGAAACAACAGAGCCACAGCCCAGCTGTCTGCACACTACAGATGAATGCTTCTGGTTCCAGACAGAATAATAAGGATTCACTGGTCTCCATTCTCTCTGGTGTTTCACCTCCAGTCTACCAGTACAGCGTCTGGCTCCTCCCACCAACCTGACATCACCAGACTCTGTACACAGACAATAGAATAAACAGTTAAATAAAGTAATATTACTTTTATATTACTTCTAGGTTCAAATGTATAATATAGATGTGTTTATTGATGTTTGTTTACCTGTTGTGTGGAGAGCCTGGAGAGCTGAAGAGAAACATGATCACATTAATGAGTCTGAGTGAAACCAGTGGGGGAAGAAGTACTGGAGTAAAAGTATCAATACATACTCTGTTACAAGTAAAAGTATCAATAAATACTCTGTTACAAGTAAAAAATATCAATACATACTCTGTTACAAGTAAAAGTATCAATACATACTCTGTTACAAATAAAAGTATCAATAAATACTCTATTACAAGTAAAAGTATCAATAAATACTCTGTTATTAATAAATACTCTATTACAAGTAAAAGTATCAATACCATAATGTTCAAAATGTATTTATAAAACTCACTCATACTCTGTTACAAGTAAAAGTATCAATAAATACTCTGTTACAAATAAAAGTATCAATAAATACTCTATTACAAGTAAAAGTATCAATAAATACTCTGTTATTAATAAATACTCTGTTAAAGTAAAAGTATCAATACCATAATGTTCAAAATGTATTTATAAAACTCACTCATTGGGAGATTGACGAGAATTACCGTTTTGCCAATGACGAAGATTGACGAAGTTTTTATAAAAAAAAAATGTTTTTTTTTTTTTTTTTTTTTTTTTTCAAATTTTTTGAAAAAAAAAATCAAAATCAAAAAATATCAAAATAACATGCAAAGTCCTGGCACAGGGTCCTTGGGGGCCATTTTGGCCTGGCATGGAAAGTGTTAAACCAATTAATTCATTAATTACAAACACTCTTATTAATTAGATTGTTTTTATCAAGTCCCAGATCTACTAGATCTCATATTAGATCTACTAGATCTCATATTAGATCTACTAGATCTCATAATAGATCTGTAGATCTGATATTAGATCTCACCATGAAGCAGCAGAGAGGTCACCATCATCCATAGAACCATCTTCATCCTGTCTGCACACACACACACACACACACACACACACACACACACACACACACACACACACACACACACACACACACACACACACACACACACACACACACACACACATTAATAATGCAATATGTTGACAGTATCCTATCATAAGTATTGTATAATACAGAATATATTACGATATTTTATTCTAATAAACATCTCCTCAAAACAGGGGGTCGTGTTATAATCAGGGATTTGATTTTTCACCGCAGAGATACGTTATGTATCTTTCAGGACCTTTTCCTGCTCTCGTCACGGCCCCCGCGAGCTCCTACGGTAATTACACTACATCAGGGGTGCCCACACTTTTTTGAGGTGAGATCTACTTTTAAAACGACCAGCTCAACATGATCTACCCATCCAACATGTTTTAGCTGAGGGCCTGAGGGGGGCTTTGGAATAGCAGCACTGGCGTTACATTTTAGACAAACACACTTACTGTAAGGGGGAAATAAATGGGAAATACTGGGAGAAATGTCTTCATCCCATTCTGTAAGGAAGTGGTAGGTTTTGGGGTTCTTTGTAATGCTACTGACTCTTGAACAAAGCATTGCATTGGAGGTGTGCCTACTTTAGAAGCCATGAAGGGAGCTGACAGGCCCTTCTTGATGTCATATTGACATATTCTTTTTATATTTGAATTATTTATTTTTAGAGACATGTGGTCTACCTGCACACCCTTGATGATCTACTGGTAGATCACCATCTACCTTTTGGGCAGCCCTGCACTACATGATGCGCAGCGACATTTGGACGTAGGCTCACTTCCCCTCCCGTTTGGCAAAGTCGGATGGTTTGACTCTCCAGTGACATTTTCTATTGTCACCAGTAAGACTCCCTAATCGGGAGATAAGCGACCATAGGTCTCGCTAGAAGAGGGCCATGTGAGGAATGAGGGGTGGGGTCTCTGCGTTGCCTTGGCGGATGAATAGGTACCGGCCCCGGCTCTCCCGGACGCTCCTAGGCCGAGTTAGGGCATTTTATGTGAGCTGCAGTGGAGGGGGTCCTCCACTGGGGGCGCCACCACTTTTGCATCCGTTCTGGAGTACCAGGAGTGGGTGGTCCCCGGGAATTCCCCGTGAGCAGCCCCGTGGGGGTGGTCATTTGGTCATTTTTGCACATTTGGTATTTTTTTTACACCTGGGGATCCCCCAGGGACCTGGGGGTCCCTGGAACTCCGGGGGTCCTTGGAGGTTGTAGTTTGGCAGGCAAGGAGTTTGTGTGGAAATTTTGGCATGGATCGGGGCAACGGTTGTGGAGATATGAGCAGGGCAAAAGTGTGACTGACTGACTGACGGACTGACGGACTGACAGACATGCCCTGGAGCTTTTGATAGTAAATGCGACCTACGGTCGCAATTATACACCGCGACACTATTACGGTAAATGCATATGTTACAGTTAGTTTGGGTAACTCAGTTAGATCGGGGTAGGAGCGCTTGTTTTTGTTCACCTGGATGTGGAAGAAGCTCATGTCCCAGTGGTAGAGCATTTGACTGCATTAGTCCCACTCTGGTGAATGCTAACCTGGTGAATGCTACTATGCCTAAACCTAACCCTAAACCTAAACCTTACCCTAAACCTAACCCCAAACCTAACCCTAAACCTAACCCTTCCATTATCACACCTGGAATCCTTTGTTATGCCTAAAACAGAGGATCTGGGGATTAACACAAACTCAAAAAATGGAGATTTGAATAAACCTTACAAGCCTTGTCATACTTGAAGTGAATGGCCCTGACTGTCATACAACAGTCAGGATTACTTACTTAATCTGCAAGGAGACCTTTTGAAACCTATTTGAAATGTAAAATTAATAGAATAAGAATTATCATGGCGTTTATCGTGCGCTTGCCCAGGCCTTACGGCCTGGGCATAAATATAACGATTACATCCACCACGGCTTCGTAACTCGCGCGGCCGGCGCCCTGGCCCGCTCTTCGCAGGCACTCGCGCGAAGAACAGGGCCAAGGTCCGCTGGCCTTCGCGCCGCTTGCAATGTCGTGGACAATAACTATGACATCTATTGTTGTATAAAAACATAACACTAGAAAGGCTAGTAAACATTTGGAAAAACTAAAAAGGACTAATTATAGACAGGACATTGGACTCTTTCTTAGTTTCAAAGAATGGCGCGTGCATTCATTCTCTCGGGACTGTATACATGGAAGAAACCACAAACGGTGTTCTTTATGTGACAATCCCTATTGAAATCAAAACCCTTCCCTAACCCCAAACATAACCCTAACCTCAGTAAAACTATGCCTAAACCTAACCCTAATCATGGTCTCTATACTGCCTCCCCCTGGCCAGCCGGGGTGCCTGATGGAGGGGAAAGGAACTGGTTGGAATAACGTGTTCCTTCCATGCGCTACGTCCAAACCGGGGGAAATCCCCCCTGTCAGGTGAAAAGAAACAACTTGGGCTACTCATGCATAGAAGGAAGCATGCGGTCAGTCTGTTGTCTCCCCAGGTTGGCAGAGGGAGAGCAGAGCCCAGGATTACATAGCATAGACAATTGGCAGAGGGTGAAAAAATGTGTTACAAAATCGTGGGATAAAAATTATAAAGTAAAAATAAATAAATCTGGAATTCAAATTTGACTTGATTAAAAGTACAAAGGTCAAAATGTAGTTAAAGTACCAAAAGAAGGAATGCAAAATAACCATTTCACAAGCTTTCAAATGTGTACAATCTATACAAATATTGACATCTACAAGCTCATAATGGGTTGATCGCGACACATTGTGAGCTTGTAGATCTGCTATTTTCAAATGGCTGAAACGTAGGCCTACTGTATAGGCCTACGGGGCTGAAGTGGTTAATGTATGTTTTGTAGTAACAATACAAATCTACAAAGTAACTCAAATAATTGCCTCTGAGATGTGGATGTAGTGGAGTAGAATTAATAGTATGGACAATTGGAAATACTCAAGTAAAGTACGTGTAGCACTGACTAGCATTGACTGTTATGAACACTGTTGTTAGTAAAGTACGTGTAGCACTGACTAGTTATGTTATGAACACTGTTGTTAGTAAAGTACGTGTAGCACTGACTAGTTATGTTATGAACACTGTTGTTAGTAAAGTACGTGTAGCACTGACTAGTTATGTTATGAACACTGTTGTTAGTAAAGTACGTGTAGCACTGACTAGTTATGTTATGAACACTGTTGTTAGTAAAGTACGTGTAGCACTGACTAGTTATGTTATGAACACTGTTGTTTGGCACTGCTTTAAGTATTGATATTACACTTATGAGCATTGACTGTTTGACACTTTATCTATCTATATTATTATTCTTTCTCTTTTTACTGTGTACACTGTACATTCTTTTTCTTTTCATACTTCTCTGTAACTTTATGAATGCCTTCGGGTGAGTGGTCTTCCCCCTTGGGATAATAAAGGCATCTATCTATCTATCTATCTATCTATCTATCTATCTATCTATCTATCTACCTACCTACCTACCTACCTACCTACCTACCTATCTATCGACAGACCGCGGCTGAAGCTATTGGCCGAGTTTCCACACAACTCCTCTAAGGTATATTAATAACATAGTTCAATATTTAAAATGGGTGGTCTTCCCCTTTAAGCTAGATGCAGAATAGATACAACAGCACAAACAAAGAGCACAAATAATTCAGGATAATCAGTACAGAGTTGAAACATGGAGGGTTTCACAGATATAATAAGCTAGATACCTCCTCCGCCGCTGCAGTTCATTGGCGTGACTGGTCAAACATCGCTGGCGGAAGTGCATAACTGTGGAACTGCAGAAGGCACTCTGCTGCCCCCTCCAATGGGAAAGAGGGAGTCCTGTCAGTCCTGCATCTGATTGGCCTACCGAGCTTCCCATTCTGTGACGCACAAGGAATTCCCAAGAGCCCCGCCTCAGAATTCCAGAGGCTTGCATAAAGTTATTGGGAGGCTTGCCAGCTCTCTTTGACCTCTACTGAGGCCTACTGAAGACCTCTCTACTCCTAACTATCAAGTATTAGTATCATCATAAATACCTAGATATTAATATAATCAATGAATACATGATCTACTCCTCGACCAGCTGTCGGTCTGTCTGTCTGTCTGTCTGTCTGTCTGTCAGTCTGACACATTTTTAGACGCAGCTCCTACAATTCTTCCCCTAAAATCACACAAATCGCTACAGAGTATGTCTACACTCATGTCATCAACATGGATCTGTCCCATTTAGTGCCACCTTCAGGCCGATTTCTTAAAACACATTTTTGGACACTGCTCCTACACATTTTGCCCTAAAATCACGCTGTGACCTGACGGTCGCTTATCTCCCGATTAGGGAGTCTTACTGGTAACCTCTAATCTACGATGGTCCCCTAGCTGAGATGAAGCAGGGACCCCTTAGATCAGGGGTGGGCAACTTTGATGATGGCGAGGGCCACTATATTTCAACCTTTACTCCAGAGGGCCACATTGCATATTGCTACGTACTTTGTTATTCTGGCATCTCATGCCATGCGTTTTGAGCTTGTAGATCGGCTATTTTTGCTTCTTTTGAATTGGAAACATGAATACATTTTGTTATTTTTTAATTGGAATCCTGAAATGTACAATTGTATTTAATTTCAAATGCATTTAGTTATACTCGTGTTAACTTTATGAACCTAAATACAAATATGTTGGATATGAAAAAAAGACTAACATTTTAGTACTACTATACTAGTCATTAAGCTACTAAGATAGACTGAAGTAATTAAAACGGTCATGTTTGCATGTTTGGAATTGTAACAGCAGCTGAAATCAATAATATATCAGCATTCTGATATTAACCTGCGGGCTGCATTTTGTGAAGGTGGGGGCCGCATGTGGCCCCCGGGCCGCCAGTTGCCCATGTATGCCTTAGATGTTGCTACTGGCCCTGTGTTCTCATTGGTTGAGCATGGATTCACTATAGAAGAGAATTATCAAGAGGACAGTCATTCACACAACAAGGATATGCACCCCCCTCCCCCGCTGTTGCCAGGAAATCAAGCTTGTCAGATAATATGGGGAGCATCGGCAAGGTCATAAAATAAATATTGACTCAGATCACGTCGGAGGAGTTTTCAAACCAAGGCTGAGTTTGTGCCGGAACTCTGAGGTCATAAAATCTAATCTGAGATGAAATCGGCCCTTACTTTACGTCACTGGTTCCCAAACTTTTTATGTCAAGACCCGAAAGAGAAATTAGACGTTTGTCTGAAAATAGAAGATCTACAAGCTCACAACACGTTTGTCTATAGGACCCAAACTAGTGGAAATAGAAGATCTACAAGCTCACAACGTGGCTAGACAGAGAATTTGCTTCATTCAGTATTTAGATATTTGATGTAAATGTTACCAGCTCCAACACGCCCAGGCCCTCTCCACATACACACCCATTGTAACTTCAAACTCCATTCTAACCATGATAGATTCATTAAAAACACCCATTATTTTTTCTGGTGACTCACAATACCCTCCTAATACGTGAGCAGGCCGTGTTTTTTCAATAACCTTTTTCTTTTATTTTTAATAATTCTTTGGGAAAATGGAAAACATTAAATACAATAATATTTTATTGAAAATAAATGAAAAAGGTTATTGAAAAAACACGGCCTGCTCACGTATTAGGAGGGTATTGTGAGTCACCAGAAAAAATAATGGGTGTTTTTAATGAATCTATCATGGTTAAAATGGAGTTTGAAGTTACAATGGGTGTGTATGTGGAGAGGGCCTGGGTGTGTTGGGCCTGGTAACATTTACATCAAATATCTAAATACTGAATGAAGCAAATTAAAAACTGTTCAGGGTGTTCATACAAGCCTGATTAGACCATACAATGACCAAAAGTTTTTTTGAAAGTGTAATATCCCTTTAAATAAAGCTGTTTCTAAAATGGAAAACCTCTCACTGTGTGTGTGTGTGTGTGTGTGTGTGTGTGTGTGTGTGTGTGTGTGTGTGTGCGTGCGTGCGTGCGTGCGTGCGTGCGTCTACTTGAAGCTTCAAACCCTAATGACCTTTGACCTGGTGTCATGTTACCCTCTCAGTACACAGAGCTCTAAGGTCCATTTGTCCTGTCAGGCAGGGCTTCTATACCTGTTCAGGCCAGGACCCCCAAATAATCATATTTGAACTGAGGACCCCCAAAATAGGACCCCCAAAATAATCATACTTGAACTGGGACCCCCAAAATAATCATATTTGAACTGGGGACCCCCAAAATAATCATATTTGAACTGAGGACCCCCAAAAAATCATATTTGAACTGAGGACCCCCAAAATAATCATATTTGAACTGGGACCCCCAACATAATCATATTTGAACTGAGGACCCCCAAAATAATCATATTTGAACTGAGGACCCCCAAAATAATCATATTTGAACTGAGGACCCCCAAAATAATCATATTTGAACTGGGACCCCCAACATAATCATATTTGAACTGGGGACCCCCAAAATAATCATATTTGAACTGGGGACCCCCAAAATAATCATATTTGAACTGGGGACCCCCAAAATAATCATATTCATATTTGAACTGGGGACCCCCAAAATAATCATATTTGAACTGGGGACCCCCAACATAATCATATTTGAACCGTTGTGAGCATGTAGATCTGCTATTTTTTACAATTTCTGCCTAGCCTAGTTCCAGACACTGAATCGCTAGCCACACCTCTTTAAGGAGTGTGGTTCCCTAGCATAGCATCCTTTAAAATGTACTGACTATATCTACTGCATAGTACTGTGTTCTATCCGTCTGTCATTCAATGTTATAATGAGATACTTCAATGGTTTCCAGTGGAAATAAGCTTAGTCTTTTCTAGGATCTCCTTTTAGTAGACTGGTACAAGGTACCAGTGAACTGTACAATCAATCAATCAATCAATCAATCAATCAATCAATCAATCAATCAATGCCCAAGATGTACCAAGACATCAACTCTGTGTAAACAGAGTCATCACAACATGTGAAAATGAAGCGGAGTCTGAAAACATCCCACATTATTATTCATCTGCAACAACAATGTTATACACACACGCACGCACGCACGCACGCACGCACGCACGCACGCACGCACGCACGCACGCACGCACACACACACACACACACACACACACACACACACACACACACACACACACACACACACACACACACACACACACACACACACACACACACACACACACACACACACACACACACACACCCTCTGGGTTGGAGAGCAACTGCAAGTCAGTAAAAAGCCATTTTTTGACTAGCCTAGCAACACGTACACCACACCACACCACACCACATAAAAAAAAATATATATTTTCCATTACACAAAAGTACCCCTATCGGTAAGAAACAAATTGACCCTTTTAACTGTGATTATAATACAATATAAAGTATTAATGTATTACTATGATAATTATAATACACTATAATGGATTATAACTGTGATTATGTTTTGGACATACAAGGTTTCCACCCGACAACGACAAAATATAACTCATGTAACTGGCCCACTGGCTTGTCACTTGTCATGATCTGAAATGGCAAATCTTTGAGTAGCAGCAGCGCTATAGAGAGAGATCTCTCTCTATAGCGCACAATGAGGGCCTCTACAACTCTTTTTCCTGGGCTGAATCAGGGGCCCAGCACGTCCCTGCACTGACGATCCACTGCGCTGCAGCATGACGGTCGTTGACACGACCGTTGTCGTCATGGATGGGGACTGACCTCAGTTTGCGCACGCGTATTCAAAAGCATCTACAAACTATACACAAACATTCACATTTCACAAACAAAGTGCTTTATAAAGTCACACCACATTGTAAATCTTGGCCGGCATTGTATAATTACCCGAGACCTCCGTGTTATTTAATAAGGAGCATTTTTATCCGATACATTTCCGTTTTGGATTTCCAACCACATCTCAGTGTTCAATAGATGGCGCTGATGCGCATGGGGAACACCAGGAAATCCATGGGAGAACAGAAAGATATACCAGGATAAAAATGCTCCTTATTAAATAACACCGAGGTAATTATACAACAACGGCCAAGATTTACAATGAGTTGTGAGTGTGACTTCATAAAGCACTGTGTTTGTGAAATGTGAATGTTTGTGTAGTTTGTAGACGCTTTTGAAGTCGCGTGCGCAAACCGAGGTGAATCCTCATCGATGACAAACACCAAACACACTTTTTCTGCTCACCAAAACAAAGAGTGTTTTATGAGATAAAGTGTTTTTTTTACTACAGCAGAGCATCATCAGTGACATAGTGACGTCATAGTGACATAGTGACTTTGTATTTACCTACTGTATGTTTTTATTTTAATAAATACAAATGTTTTCCCCTTTTTTCCCCTGACTATATCTACTGCATAGTACTGTGTTCTATCCGTCTGTCATTCAATGTTATATGAGATACTTAAATGATTTCCTATGGAAATAAGCTTAGTCTTTTCTAGGATCTTCTTTTAGTAGACCTTGTACCAGTTAACTGTATGAAACTGTACCTTTTTTCCTATGCAAATTTCTTCTAATAAAGTCTTCAATCAATCAATCAAAGAAGCTAGTAAAATACTTTAAAGTTGAACTCATCACAATGAATGAATGGAAGAATGAATCCACGGAATGAATGAATGCACGCTCCACGAGGGAACCGTTAATTCCACAAGGATCCACGCAGAGCCACGTGGTGATTTGAACAGGATGAAAACAAGACAAGTCACCTCCAACTCCTCACTGCAACACAACAACACAGTGAACACACACGCACCCCCAGAGTAACTCTACGTGACGTCATTCCATTCATAAAAACTAAAACGCCCCGTGGGAGGAGCTGGTGTTGCCAGATCTGTGGGCAGAAACAAGCAAAGCAGAGCAGAGTTCTGGTCTGTGAAAACAGTGTTTCTCCTCAGGGGCGTGAATTCAGTGGTGGAAAAAGTACTCAATTTCTTTACTTGATTAAAAGTATCAATACTGCAATGTAGAAGTACTCCGGAATTCAAAATGTACTTGAGTAAAAGTACGAAAGTGTTGGCATAAAAATGTAGGCCTACTTAAAGTATGAAAAGTAAAAGTACAATGTTTGAAAATAGCAGATCTATAAGCTCACAACGCGTCGCATTGCGACGCGTTGTGAGCTTGTAGATCGGCTATTTTCAAATTGTCAAGGTATAAAATAGGGCTAGGCCTACAGTGGTTAATGTATGTTTTATAATATCATAATTTAATATCTGCAAAGTAACTAGTAACTAAAGTTTTCAAATAAATGTAGCGGAGTAAAAGTACAATATTTGGATCCGAGATGTAGTGGAGTAGAAGTAAAAGTATTGGAAATTGTAAATACTCAAGTAAAGTACAAATACCTCAATATTGTACTTAAGTACAGTACTTAGTAAATGTACTTAGTTACTTTACTTACTTTACTTACACCACTGCGTGAATTAGATAGATATATACCTTTATTATCCCAAGGGGGAAATTCAGTTGTCCAGTTGTAGCATAGCAGTATACAGTTATTTACAAAGTTACAGAGAAGTAAGAAAAAAGATAGATAAGAGTAAAAAACAAGAGCAGTACAGTACCAATAAAGAGAAGGTGCATCAATAGAGGGGGCGAATAATATATAAGTGTATACATAAAGTGTCTTACAAAAAGAGACCGCAACAGTCAATGCTAGTTAGTGCAACAAGTATCTCACTGACATTGTTAAACAAAGCAGAATACTCAGAAACTACCAACACAACCTAATAGTGCAAAGTCAAAAATCAGTGCGAAAAAAAAACAGCTCAAAGAAGAAGAAACTAGGGAGCGTGTCACCGCAAGACGCACATGAGCACTCTCCCTGGAAGGTCCTTAGAGGTCAAAGTCAATACAGCAATAGTTCCGTCAGTCTAAATTGCCATACCCAATTATACCCATAATTGGGTATGGCAGGGGTATGCAGCTGCCATACCCTGGGTCCAGGGGGGAAAATAAAAGTTACTTTTAAATATAAATCCATGAATGTCTCTTTGTCTATCTGTGCTGGTTATTATGTTGTTAAATTACAGTAAAATAACTACAAATGCAAAATGTACCAAAATGGTCACTTTAACAAGGTATTATAATTATATTCTCCACACTTGTATTCTCCCCATCTATCTGGACAGAATGGTATATTCCCAGGTTCCACAGGTCAGCTGCACAGGTGCAATGCATTATTGTTAATTGTCTTGTGCCACGTTTACTAACATGCCAAGTTTTACGTTTATAGATGTCGAGGAAGCATGGTGCGGTTTTAAAACCAAATTGACCGATGCTCTAGACGACGTGGCCCCCTTGAATACCACCAGGGTTAAAGCCCGCCAAGAGCCATGGTATAACTCAGATATTGCAGAATCAGCTAGACTCAGAGACAAAAAATACGATGAAAAACGAAAGTGCTGCAAAAAGCTCAAGAAAAAATTCAACCATGACCTCAAAAAACACATTGAGCATCTTACTGCTCAATGCAAGAGACTTAGAAACCAGACAACCGCCCTAGTTAGATCCGCCAAAAAAAACTACATCGACGACAAAATCGATGAATACAAAAACAACCCACGAGACCTATGGAAGTTGCTTAACAACCAATTAGGCTTAAAATCAAAAACCATATGCCACAACATAAACATCAAAACGGACGCCGCTCTCATTTCTGACAAAGGTGAAGTGGCTACCCATTTTAACAAAACCTTTACCACCACAGCCCGTTCACTGGTCAAAAGACTGGTCGCCCCATCTGGGCGGTATGGTGAAGAATTTGTTAATACATTCTACAAAAAACTGGGCGTCAGTAAAGACAGCTT
>NW_027664892.1:0-107500 GCF_963921795.1 Nannobrachium achirus
CACATACTGTAGACCCATAGAAAAATAAAAAATAAAACAATCTGTCAATCTATGCTAATTTAATCTAATCAAAAGACAACAACGACACATTGTAGGAGGGCGGGAAGGGTATTGTGAAATATGCAATACTGCACAGCACACACAGTATACATACATTCTATATTCTATTCAATTCAATTCAATCTTTATTTCAGACCCAAGGGAGATCCATATCACAATAAAAAAACACAATATAATAAAAATTAAAAATAAATAAACCAGTAAGAGGCCCTGAGGGCAAGGTCGTGCATCAATGAAGTCAAAGACCACATGAGACTGACACAATATATCCATATATGGGCATTCCCAGATGAGCTTAATATTGATTACATCTCGATATATGGGCATAAAAGGGACAAGGACAGAATTCATTTGGAAGTGTGACTTGCGTTGAAAAAATAGCAGATCTACAAGCCTGCAGCGTGGCACTCGGTGCCGGTGCTGTGAGCTTGTATCCCTAGTAACTCTAGTAACTCTAGTAACCCTAGTAGGCCTAACTCAGTCCCACTTTTTTTGGTAACTCTAGTAACCCTAGTAACTCAGTCCCACTTTCCCCCCCTGTTGTGCAGCACAGCAGAGCAGGTGGCCCCCCAACATTTACAAACATCTGGCTTGCACTGGAGCTACTTGGATCTCTCCGTAGCAGCCTCATACATACTGTACAAGGTTATTAGGTTGTGTTGGTAGTTTCTGAGTATTTTGCTTTGTTTAACAATGACAGTCTTCTTCTTTCGTGTATCATCGTCCTTGATGATTGGTTGACGACAGTGAGATACTTGTTGCACTAACTAGCATTGACTGTTACAGTCTCTTTTTGTAAGTCACTTTATGTACATATACTTATATACCAGTAAGACTCCCATAACCTACGCATCACACAAAGTCTGACCTCACCAGCCCATACTTGGGCATGGACGACTTATATCTCCATATACGGAGATGGCCATATATGGAGATACAGAGTCCACAGCTGATGAATATATTATTCGCCCCCTCTATTGATGCACCTTCTCTTTATTGGTACTGTACTGCTCTTGTTTTTTCCTCTTATCTATCTTTTTTCTTACTTCTCTGTAAATTTGTAAATAACTGTATACTGCTGTGCTACTACTGGACAACTGAATATTTCCCCCTTGGGATAATAAAGGTATCTATCTATCTATCTATCTATCTATCTATCTATCTATCTATCTATCTATCTATCTATCTATCTATCTATCTATCTATCTATCTATCTATCTATCTATCTACAAGGCCACTGTAAGTCGTCTGATACTGGCTTGTTCGTAGCGACACCTTATAGGTGGGCAGTATACAACAGGTGGGCAGTATACAATGGTGTGCAGACAGATTTAAAGAGTGACATCTTCAGCGGTACTGACACAGCATGTTTCCTTGAGCATACAGCTTTCGACAGCTGTCTTTATATGTCCTTGTCATCAGAGAGGTCATTTGAGATTATATGGCCCAAATATTTAATCTCACTGCAAACACTAAGGACAGTGCCAGAGAGATAGGAGTCAGGAAAGGTTACCGTCTGTCTTCCCTGCTTTGGAGAGACAGCCGCTGACGCCCGCGTCCACGTCCATTGACGCGTCCACGGCCGCGTCCACGGAAAAAATGTGGACGCAGGGCCACGTCCATGGGCACAAACGGCCGGCCGTTCGCGTCCATGGACGCGTCAATGGACTTGGACGCGGGCGTCAACGGCTCTTGCTGGAGCTTTGGACAATAATCATCTTATTCATTTTAGCATTGTATACGGTATTATATACTAAATATTGACATTTCTTTTCTTTAATGTTTTTTGCTGACTGCAAGTCATCCTATAATAGTCAATGCACTGACTGATGTGCTCAAACCATCCCAACATATTAGATACAGTTATCTTACAACTAGAGATACAGGAGAAACAGCTGACACACATGAGCAGAAAAAGCAAACGACATTGTGATCAGTCAAATAACACACCTTGACTCAATAAAATAACTGCAGTACTGTATTATATAATTATAGGTTTTCAAGAACACCCTGTGATTGTTTTGGGGATTGTTTGGTTTTTGTTGTTTTTTTGACACGCAGCAAAGGTCATCTGGAGCGGGATTCAAACCGCAACACGTTGTCAGGCATCAGAGCCTGTGTGGTATGCACCAGGACCACTAGGCCAGCAGGCGCCCGATTGTTTATTATTTGGTCCCCAAATGCAATGTATCATAATGATGCACCCAGCACAGATGTGTTGTTGACTGTGTATATTTTACCTATGGTACTATGGTGTTTTCCAACCACGATGGACGGCTTGTAACACAGTAACTATAACACCAGTAAGACTCCCTAATCGGGAGATAAGCGACCGTCAGGTCACATGTATACACAAATAGGCCTGTAAGTAGACATACTGTGTACCGCTTTGCGTGATTTTAGGGCAAAATGTGTAGGAGCAGTGTCCAAAAATGTGTTTGAAAAAATCGGCCTGATGGTGGCACTAAATGGGACAGATGACAGGACTCTAGACATACTGTGTACCGGTGATTTTAGGGCAAAATGTATAGGAGCGGTGTCAAAAAATGTGTTTTGCAAGAATCGTGGCGCTAGAAGAGGGGCATGTGAGAAATGAGGGGTGGAGATTGTGGTTTGGCAGCCAAGGAGTGTGTGTGTGCAAAGTTTGGCATGGAGGAGGGGCAACAGTGGCGGAGATATGAGTAGGGGAAAAGTGCGACGTGACAACTGACAGACAGCCGGTGGAGATTTTGATAGTAACTGCGACCTGACGGTCGCAATCAAACGTGATGCGAAACTCTGCCAATCATTAAACAGGCATTTAGGTTGGCATAACAGGGAATCTCCCAACACATGCAGATTTGTTCGTCGCATCCTCTGCAGAATCATTGCGTACTCCACCCGCGAACAGACAGATACAGACGTTTGTGGTTCTTCTGCTCTCAACAACCGTTGGTCCATCCAAGCTCTCTCTCTCTGCAATGCACACCCCTGGTTCATCTGCGGCCAAAACACAGCAAGTTTGAAGTCAAGCGGTCGGCCGTGCCCTTGTTATGCTAGGTGTAACACAGCCCAAAATATCAAAATGTACCCCTGCCAAAGTAGCCCACTTTAACCCCAGTATAGTTTGTCCAGGGGTATATTTTGGGCTTTTACAGCAGCATGCGCACACACACTGTACACACACGCGCGCGCACACACGCACACACACACACACACACACACACACACACACACACACACACACACACACACACACACACACACACACACACACACACACACACACACTGTACACACTGTACACACGCACACACACACACTGTACACACGCACACGCGCGCACACACGCACACGCACACACATTTTGTGAATTTATATATAGAAAGTTATCTGCAACAGAGCAGAAAGCCTGCAACACTCCTAATCAGATTTAAAGTCTTTTTGGTGCACGGCTCAAAATAAAAAGAGACAGAAGAAGTTGCCAGCACTCAAGGAATCTCCTTTCACATGTTTTATTTACCTCAATGGACAGGAGCAAACGTACGCGTTTCAACCTTAGTCTTCCTCTGCGTTGTCAATCGCCTTAGGTTGCTGACGAAGATTAAGGTCTAGTGATGCCGGGTCAGGTTTTTTTTCATAACCCGCACGGAACGTAACCCGCCCGCCCGCGCCGCAGAACAATATATAAATCAACGAATCCGCCCGCCCCGCAACCCGCATTTAAAAAAAAGATGGTATATCATCTCCACAATAGCTGTTGGTTATTGATTAAACACCAGATTGGAGAGATGGGAGCGTGGTTGGTTCATTCAGTCAAAAAAATCTGTCTCACTTGCGAAAGTTGTGTTTCAAATCGTATCCGTTGACTGGCTGGTTATATAACTTAACCGACACAAAAGTATTTATAAACGGACTTGTGTGGATGACAGAGACGTAAAAGTGGAATCATGATCAGCGACACGCGCTGAATTGTTTGTGCATTCTTCTGCTGTGCTCACGTTGTGTGAAATGTTGGCAAAATGTGGTTCGCTGCCCCAACAGAGCGGAATTGAGGCGGTCCTCACACCAAGGAGCGGAGGAGAAACCTCGCTCCTCTCTGGCGCATTTTAAAACTTGCTCGCTCCTGCTCGTATTCAATGTTTGTGTATGTTTGCTCCCGTCCATGAATAAACATGTGAAAAGGAGATTGATTCCTTGAGTTGCTGGCAACTTCTTCTGTCTCTCATGAATTTATCTATAGAAAATGACCTAATCCCTTTTTTATATATATTATGTTTGATTATTTAATGAATATGGCTGCATTAGGAGCCAAGAGAAAAAACAACTGATTGCCAGGGGAGTTCAAATGATTAACTAACTTTTTCTGCTCATTAGAAGCACATTATACAGTGTGAATTAGTCAATTTAAATTCAGGAATGGGTTCTTCAGAGTGCCTTTCCACAATATATCCTCACACCCTCTCTGTTCCCTGGGCTGGTATCACATCCAGAATGTCGTCTCAGTGTTGTCCATGTATGCTTCATTGTACAGGACATCAAGGACATGTAGAGAATGTTAGAGAGGCAGGGGCTGACATTTATAAAAGGGCCTTTTGGTGAAAACACCGAAAATAGCAGACCTCCAAGCTCACAACGCGTCACGCTGTGATGCGCTGTGATGCGTTGTGGCACGTTGTGAGCTTGGAGGTCGGCTATTTTCATTGCTTGACACCACACTGAACTAAGCATAATCAAGTTAATGTCGAAGGGTCCTTGGGCAAGACTCTGAACCCCACATTGCTCCCGGTGAGCAGGTTGGTGCCTTGCATGGTTTCCTCCGCCACTGGTGTATGAATGTGTGCGTGAATGGGTGAATGTAATGCACAATCTCTGTAAAGCGCTTTGGATAAAAGCGCTATATAAATGCACCATTTACCATTTACCATTTACCAAGTGAATACTGGAGATTTGGCGTAACAGCATGGATTTCTACACAGAGAGGGTAATTCTTTCAACATGAGATGCTGCATTCAAGTTCAGGAGAGTTTGGACAAGGCAATTCTCTTGAATGCTACCTTCAGTTATGCCTTGGAATAGGGGGCATTTTCATTTCTTCACCATGGTCTGGAGAGGGCACTTTTTAAAGAAAAAGGGCAGGGGTTCAAGCCCCCTTTGATGTCTATGTGTGCACGTGTCTGCAGGACATGCAAGATGACCGAAAGAGAGACTAGAGGAGCTCCGTGAAGTTGGCACCCCATATGTTGAAAACATATATAAAAATGACCAAAAGAGAGGCTAGAGGAAGGGAAGGGGTGGGGTTGCACTTGGGACAGCTAGAGTTCATATTTGAAATCTTAAGCCTGTAAATTTGAGTAATTTCAGCAGGAATCTTTAATCCACAGCTTGGGACCCAAGCTGCACAAACAACCAATCTCCACCATATTCTTTGTTTAATTTGCTGCTTGCATATCTTTATTATAATTGAGTTTATCGATGTCAATTCTAAATAGTTTAGTGAATTATCAGGATTGGTTGGATGGAGAAATTGATGGTAATATTGGTTTATTCTCACAAAGAGATACTCTTATTGTGTTATGTGACCATAGTGCCAAGCTGTGGTCACAATAGAACAAATAGTCACATACTGTAGGCTATAATAGATAGATACCTTTATAATACAACGGAACAGAGCAAAACTTAAAGATCCTTCAAAACTGCCCTGAAAACTCACCTTTCAGGAGGCCAGAGGAAGGAGGTAGTTATCACTTCTCCATAGACAGGCCAGCAGTGAGCACCCCCCACCTTTACCTTAGCCCACCCCCTTGTTTCCCCTATCCTGTACATATAGTGTTTTTATAACTGCAATATTATTGAATGTTTTCTTTGCTTGCTATTTATTATGTCCACAAATTAAATACTGAGGGCTTCCAACATAAAAAAAGACCGTAGAAGTAGAGCTTAGATCGGGCCTAAAAAAATGAGCCCGGCCCAACCCACCCCACAGAACGGCAGCCCGAGCCCGGCCCAAAGCCCGATACATAATTGACAATTGGAGACCGACACAGCCCGCAGCCCGACATTATAAACAAGCTTAATTGCTGCAGCAGCCTTTTTTCTCATATGGTGATTTGTTAAGAACAGAGTCCTTTTCCAACTGTCTTTATATAGACCTATATAAGACATTGTAGCAAGTACCGTGCTAATTATGGAACAAATAAACATCGGAGCCTAATTCTTCAATCAATCAAAAAGCCTTGCTGGGGAAAACACAGCTGACGGCCGCCGCTAAATCAGACAGCAGGCGCACAGGCTATTATAGCTACAACGTTCACACAACGTCTACTATGATTATTAGGATACAAAAAGTGTCTGTGGACTGTTTCAACGATGTCCTCCGCTCTGCTCTGCTCGACCAGCGCTGGCAGCGCATGCATGCACGCACTGCACACGCCACAGCAGCGAGCAGCCAGCCACACGCACACACACAGCGCACGCACACACACACTCACGCTCAACTGTCAAGTTGCGAAACAGCGCAGCGGTGCAGCCATAGAGTCATGAGCGCGCAGTTTACACAGTCACAGAGACATCATGATACTGCGCTGCGCTTGCCTACCAGATTATAAAAGCCCGACCCGACCCATAGCCCGTCATATACATGTAAATTTGAGCCCGGCCCAGCCCGCGCCGCGCCGACCCGTCGGGTCCCGTCGGGCTCGGGCTGAATTTCTAAGCTCTACGTAGAAGGTCTTATTTGGGATGTTCCTTTTAGGCAGGGTGTTCAACTATACTTGTACTGTTCTCCATTTTTGTCTAATAAAAATAATCAATCAATCAAACTGAGCAGCATGCTTTGATTTTAGCGTAGGCCTATAGTGGAAAAGGATGACCTCAAGCTAAAAAAACTACACGTTCAATTGCAACGTTGTGAAGTCTTTTCCCATACTGTCAGTGTGAGGGTGACCTTTC
This sequence comes from Nannobrachium achirus, assembly GCF_963921795.1. Classification (NCBI taxonomy): domain Eukaryota; kingdom Metazoa; phylum Chordata; class Actinopteri; order Myctophiformes; family Myctophidae; genus Nannobrachium; species Nannobrachium achirus. The sequence continues at coordinate 6,991 of NW_027664892.1, forward strand.
AGCGGGCAGATAGTGAGAGGCAGGCAACAAATGAAGATGCCCCGACACAAAGGTCATGTGCTTCTTTTAAAAGGACATCAGGGAGAAGCATCTCTATAGCTGTGGTCATCGACTCAGGGAGCCTGGGAGTCTGAATAACAACCATGCCTCTTTCTCTTGCTCGGCCAAATGCTTGCGGGGTAACCTATTGTAATAATAATTATTTTGTTCTGAAAGCTTCGACGGCACAGATGGAAGAGGTGCCATGAAGGCTGAGACCTTTTTCAAAGGGTGTGTGTGCGGTGTGTGTGTGCGTGCGCTTGCGGGCGCGCATGTGTGGGAGTGGGGTATTGACGTGATTCCGTCTGACAACTGACAGTGATTTGCTGGTTCAGGAACCCACAACAATAACTGAATGGCGCCCTTTGAAAAAGGAATGTGTGAAAGGGTGATATCTTTAGCACTTTGTTCCCATCGTAGCCTACATACAAGGTCGTGCAGTGCGTCTTTAAAAAAGTCACTAAACCACTTAAACCACAGTTTTTATACTTCGTTGTACGATGGTGTCACACAGCAAAATAGCAGATCTATGAGCAGATGGCTGTTTTCACCATAGTAAAATGTTTTAGATCTATCTATCTATCCATCATCCATCCATCCATCCATCCATCCATCCATCCATGGCTGCCCTTAAGCTGTACAACGAGACACATAACGGACGATTGACAAGGACTTCCTTCCTAACTTAGACTGACGGAACTATTGCTGTATTGACTTTGACCTCTAAGGACCTTCCAGGGAGGGTGCTCATGTGCGTGGAGCGATGGCTTGGATTAGAACAAGGACAAAGGTCTTCACATCAGACTTAGCGCCTGACCGAGGGCCGCAGAGGGCAGGAGACTGTCATGTTTGATTTGGACTGGAGAAATCCCTCTCTCTTTGGACTCTGGATCTCTGTGGACACTGTACTATTTTGATAGTTGTGCTCTAAGACACTTTATATATTTATATATTATCCCCCCCCCCCCCCCCCCCTCTCTTGATGCACCTTCTCTTTACTGTTACAGTACTGTTCTTGTTTCTTCCTACCTTTGTCTTACTTCTCTGTAACTTTGTAAATAACTGTATACTGCTGTGCTACCACTGGGCAACTGAGTTTCCCCCCTTGGGATAATAAAGGTAGACCTATCTATCTGTCTATTTCTTAATTAGGGGTGCAACAATACTGAACCGAACCGGTGTACTGAACCTAATGGCCCTGTCCTGAACCGAACAGCCCATACCAAATTAACAAATGTCTTAATTTTTTTGGGTGTGGCCACATAAAAACATAATTTTAACTCTTTCTGTTCACTTTTTCTGGGAAAATCTTCCCCTTAGTACAATCATAATACCTGATTATCATGTTTTAGGGGGGGAAACAAATCATGGCACCACATCTTTAAAATGAACTGAACATGTTTTTTTCGGTGTGGCGCGATGGAGTAGTCAGACGTGTGTGAAACCACTCTCTTAGATTCACAACAATATCTCCCTAAATGACCCCATAATTCCTAATATACACTCGAAGGAATACATAAATGGGAGAAGGAGATTAACTGTTAAAATCAACGGAGGTGAGCCTGAACAACATTAAGACTGATTAGTGTTAGTGTAAAATAAACTGAACATTTTGAAAATATTTTCAAATATTTCTTTTTTATTTAAATTTTTTACTGTACCAAAACCAAACCGAAACCGTGAGCCAAAAAAAACGAGGTTCGAACCAAACTGTGGGCTGACTGAACCGTTGCACCCCTACTATCTATCTATCTATCTATCTATCTATCTATCTATCTATCTATCTATCTATCTATCTATCTATCTATCTATCTATCTATCTATCTATCTATCTATCTATCTATCTATCTATCTATCTGCCTGCCTGCCTGCCTGCCTGCCTGCCTGCCTGCCTGCCTGCCTGCCTGCCTGCCTGCCTGCCTGCCGATCTAGTCCCACTCGAACACTTTGAAAACGTATCTATCTATCTCTCTCTCTCTCTCTCTCTTGTTTTAAAGGGGACATGTTATCCTCTGCCTTGATGTAGCATCGTCTAGTTCCAGCCTCACAGTGATGAGTGCCTACCCACAATACAGTCAGAGGGGATGTGGTGTTTCTTGTCATAAGGAGCCATCATGCTGAAGCCGTGTTGGACAGACTGTGAGTGACAGGGAGCGATGGCTTGGATTAGAACAAGGACAAAGGTCTTCACATCAGACTTAGCGCCTGACCGAGAGCCGCAGAGGGCAGGAGACTGTCATGTTTGATTTGGACTGGAGAAATCCCTCTCTGTGTGCATGCGTGCATGCATTTGTATGTGCGTGCATGCGTGCGTACGTGTGTGCATCAGGACATAAATACATGATTAAAATGTGTGTGTGTGGGCGCACGGTGGGGCAGTGGTTAGCGCTTCGCCTCACAGCTAGAAGGTCCTGGGTTCGATTCCCGCCAGGGACACTGTGGGTGCTGGGGGCGTGTTTCTCCCTCCGCGTCATCAGCGCCCACACCCTAGGTGGGGTCGGCGATAGGGCCTTTCTGTGTGGAGTTTGCATGTTCTCCCCGTGTCTCCTAGGGTTGATACCCTCACAAAAACATGCAGTAATCCTGGTCTCAATAATGCCTCCCCCTGGCCAGCCGGGGCGCCTGATGGAGGGGAAAGGAACTGGTTGGAATAACGTGTTCCTTCCACGCGCTACGTCCATCCCGGGGAAATCCCCCCTGTCAGGTGAAAAGAAACAACTTGGACTACTCATGCATTGAAGGAAGCATGAGGTCAGTCCGTTGTCTCCCCAGGCGCGACAGAGGGAGTGCAGAGCCCAGGATTACATAGGCAATTGGCACTGGGTGAACAAATGGGTTACAAAATTGTGGGATAAAAATGATACGAAAAAAAAAAAATGTGTGTGTGTGTGTGTGTGTGTGTGTGTGTGTGTGTGTGTGTGTGTGTGTGTGTGTGTGTGTGTGTGTGTGTGTGTGTGTGTGTGTGTGTGTGTGTGTGTGTGTGTGTGTGTGTGTGTGTGTGTGTGTGTGTGTGTGATAAATACATGTGTACACACCTGTACTGTGTATCATTGCTGTAGGGAAGAAACCTGGTACCGCACAGTACGTCCAAAACTACTCCTTTTCAAGTAAACACGTTAGGGGAATTTAGTCACAAGCTTTTAACCCATTTAGTGCTCCAGACATGAAAGGGTTAAAAGTCCAAGCTTCCGGCCGCCTGCTTCGTCCGCGGCCAGTCTCTTATTTTGAAGGCCGGAAGTAGATCGAGCTCACAATTATATTCCTACTTGACGAGCTTTACGATTCACCCGGAAGTAGTTCTGGTCCAGATGTAAACAGGAGTGGAAGATGGATCCCTTTATACTTTTGCTATTTTAGTGAGAATCCAATGCCATCCTTGGCATCAAAAGTGTTTTTTGGAGAAAATGGATGCGCGATGATGATGAATCGGCGAGTCCACCCGTGCCAGCACTTTCCAACGGACGGTACGTAGCCCTTGCCAGCTTTACTGTATACAGTAAATATCGCGTGTATATGCGGGATCGGCACTCTAGATACCTTTTAATATTTCGCGAGTATTCGCGGGATCGGCTTCAAATGAGTTTTTAATACTTTTTAGTCAGTGCTGTGTTCGACCTGTCACGCGGGTATACGGAGTATGCTGTGAAGATTTTTTCTTTAAAAAAAAAAAAAAAACCGTATGCCTTCATGAACCTTTCAAAGTAGCGTATCTGATAGGCATTATGCGCTGATGTATGCGCTGGCCACACGAATAGCCGCCGATCTTAGATTATAGTATGCCCTCAAAAACAGTCTAGAACACAACACTGTTTTTAGTATTTACCAGTAAGACTCCCTAGTCGGGAGATAAGTGACCGTTATATGGGACAGATCCATGTTGATGAGATGAGTGTAGACATACTGTGTACCGATTTGCGTGATTTTAGGGGCTTAGGGCAAAATCTGTAGGAGCAGTGTCCAAAAATGTGTTTGAAAAAAAATCGGCCTGATGGTGGCGCTATATGGGACAGATCCATGTTGATGACATGAGTGTAGACATACTGTGTACCGATTTGCGTGATAGGGCAAAATCTGTAGGAGTAGTGTCCAAAAAAGTGTTTTGCAAGAATCGCATGGTGGCGCTAGAAGAGGGCCATGTGAGAATTGTGGTTTGGTGTGTGTGTGCAAAATTTGGCATGGATCGGGGCAACGGTTTGCGGAGATATGAGCAGGGCAAAAGTGTGACGTGTGACTGACTGACGGACGGACGGACAGCCGGTGGAGGTTTTGATAGTAAATGCGACCTGACGGTCGCAACAAAACCTGCACACATAGATCTATAATGCTACTAGCCTACTACTATTACTTTTGCGTGACATAAGGACAAAGCATAAAGCATGGCATTAATTCATGAAAAAAGGCATGAATAGATGCGTGTCTTCGTTTGTCTTGCACACAATAACATCATTTACAATCATGTGCAATAATTACACACTTGGCGGGACATTTCTCAATCGCCCACATTTACAGCACGCGGCACAAAGATTAGCACATACGAAGAACAGCAAATATCATTAGCATGTACAGAAGCATGGACGTATCATAGTAGTATAATAGTGGCAGAGGACACTGAAAATAGATTTTCTTTCAAAGCGCTGGCTTTTCAGATTCGTCACGACTTTCCCCTTACTGTGCCGTTCTTTGTCATTATTAATTAAGAGAATCACAAAGGGTGATCGATTGCCACTGTCAAGGTTGTTCCAATATGTATGTCTCTCATAGAATATGACAGAGCTCTGTCGCTTTTTGTCCAATTTAATTACTTCACTCTCTCTGCCATTTCACAACCCTGTACTGTACTGTATGTTAAACCCATTTAGACCCGGGTACGCATTATTATTATTTTATGCTTTAACCTTTAAAAAATAGCAGATATACAAGCTCACAGCGTGCCGCGCTGTGAGCTTGTAGATCTGCTGTTTTTTGAAAAATCGTGAACATTTGAACTTTTACCGATTTTGACCCGAAGTGTCTTCTAAATCCTTCTAAGGTTTTTTGAAAATGTTTCTACGTCAGTGGTTCTCAAACTCTTTCATGTCAAGGACCCCTAGAATTATATGTATTTGGCCGCCAACCTCCAAATATTTTGTATCAGGGACCCCCGCAGAAGCAAATATTTGAGTTACAAATGTTAACTTTAAAAATTAGATGTTCAAAGATTTGCACAATAATGTTCATGATTTTTCAAAAATAGCAGATCTACAAGCTCGCAGCGCGGCACTCGGTGCCGCACTGTGAGCTTGTATATCTGCTATTTTTCAATAGTTAATAGCATTCAATAATTCTAGGCCTAAACGGATTAAAGAATAATTGTAATTCCATATTATATACCCTATGGCTTTGTTGAGTAATATACTACTACGCTGTTACTAATCGGAATGCCTATGGTGTAAATGTGGTTGATACATCCTACTGTAGCCTATAATTATGCTTTCAACATGACCAGTGCATGTAAAATGCGGTAGCTGTGGAAATTGTTCCTGTGCTTCGTCAGACCTTTGAATCCCAATGCATTTCAGGGTGAGAGGCTGCATGGACACTGGTTGGGGAGAGAGTGGGTTGCAGATAACCTGATGTCTCAACATGGGCAATATAAATGGAAATGCATTTTGAGTTTTATTTTAATATATACGCAGATATTCAGCAGCGGAGGCGCACAAAGCTAGGGCGTGCGTGCGTAATGTGTCTTTGTGTGAGTCAACTTCTGTATTATCACCATACAGAAGTTGAGCACATTTCCATTTTTAATTATGAATTGAATACTGACTCACTGCATGGTTCTTTTAGACCAGGGGTCTTCAACGTTTTCAGGCCAAGGACCCCTTAGCTGAGAGAGAGAGATGAAGCAGGGACCCTCACAACCTTAGATTCCATATAGTTTCATCTTTTGACAGCACAATCGTCAGTGTATTTTAGATTCATGTCAAATTGTGTTTTCAGATATTTAACCACTTGAACCGTCAACACTTAAACTTAAACTTGACCTTTCCCCTCTACATCAAAGCTCTTTCCTGAAAATAGCTGATCTACAAGCTCGTTGTGAGCTTGTATATCTGCTATTTTTGGCTAAAGTTCTCTAATATGGACGGAGTCAAGTAGTTAATAGAAAGAAAGAAAGAAAAAAGAGAAAAAAAGTTTCTATCACACAAAGATTTTGGAGGAGCCCCTGTAGTAACTCTGAGGACCCTCTAGGGGTCCCGGACCCCTTGTTGAAGACCCCTGTTTTAGACTGAGTTGGTTCTCAGTGTTACTTGCAGAGGACCTGTCTTTCAACATGTTTCGCTACAGCTGAGATTCCTCTGATACCCTTGGCCTGTTTGTGGTGTGGAATCTGTGATCTTCTCCCGGCCAGGGTCGTCTGAATACTGACCTCTTTCTGGCTGTGGGCCCAATGAGGCCTCATTAAAATGGCTTGTGGAGAAAGGGGTCCACACAAAGCCATAACCCTTTCCCTCTATTATCTAAACATCAAAAGACACGCTCCCTCGTACACACCTTCTACACCACTCACATCATGAACTGTAACATGGCTGCCATGCTGGCTGGTCAGCTTTTATATCTAATGTGCTTCTTTACCAGTTGCATTGACTTGAGGCATGCATTCCTTGGTGCCTAATGGAATGGAACCTTGACCTGCGAAAGGGATATTGTCTGTTAATGTCTATTAATGTCTAATCCCTTTGAACTAGACAAGACACCAAGCCTGTGATGCCCTGTGTTATTACTGTTCTCTGTTTATTTTAGAGAACTCTCTCTCTCTCTCTCTCTCTCTCTCTCTCTCTCTCTCTCTCTCTCTCTCTCTCTCTCTCTCTCTCTCTCTCTCTCTCTCTCTCTCTCTCTCTGACAGTGGAAAGCCATTGGTTTCTATGCTGCGCGAATGAAGCTTTTTTTGGCCGTTGTACGGATGCTGCCATCATTGTAGAAATCAACGTTCATTGGTAGAAATGATACCATCTCGAATGCTATAGCACCTTTATCCATCACTTATAACATTGTAATATTATTCGGGTTCATTCATTTCTAATCTGCGGAGCAACGGTTGAAGATGTTTCGCCAATTTTTTGGAGTTACATCATAGGATGGTAATTTAACAACCCAAATGCTATGTAACCTTTCCCATGTATTACCTGTGATTCTGTAATGCTGCGTTCACAACGGCAGCTATATATTCATTTTCAATGGAAGCCAGCGACGTACAAAGCGTCGCCCGATGTTTGTAGTAGAGGTCTCAAATTCTGCCCGAACCCGACCATACCCGAACCCGACCCAACATTTAGGGTAGAGTAGGGCCTAAAATGTATGCTATATAGTCGGCCCGGGTAGGGCCTCGGGCTCTGTGAAAAAAGACAATATATTTTTGTATTGTATTGTATTTTATTAATATTAAGGCCCATTCCCACTGGGCCAGATAAACAGATACAAAATATCTGTTTCCATTCCAGTGGATGGCCTTAAGGGGAGCAAATGCTAATTTAGTGCAAATTTGTCTTAAAGCGCCTAATTTTGCACAGATGTATCCCAGGGCATGCTCTAATGATTTAGCTTGTGCGCCCGAGTTTGCGACCTTCGGGGTCGCCACAGCGGCCGAATCAAGTTGGGCTCCCATCGACATCGATTTTTTTCTGGGTATTTAAGTAGGATGTGAGGGGTCTAACGAGGGGTTTGTCATGATGCTGAATCCATTGCAAGCATTTGTTTTGCACAAAAAACATTCCTTGGGCTACAAATGGCCCCAGAAAACGATAGTTTAGTGATGAAAAGTGATGACTCATCACTTTTCATCACTAATCACAGTTTTGTGGGCATTTTCTGGGGGCACTTGATTTGGCCGCTGTGGCGTCCCCGAAGGTCGCCGACTCGGGCGCCCTAGCTAAATCATTAGAGCAAGCCCTGGGATACATCTGTGCAAAATTTGGCGCTTTAAGACAAATTTGCACGAAATTAGCATTTGCTCCCCTTAAGGCCCCACACTATATCTTACCATCCACTTGAATGGAGACCGTTGAGAACTCTAGTTTGTAGCTACTACAAAATCTACAAAGCCAAGTTGAGTTGGCTTCAACTGCAGTTTACAAAGGTATCTTTTCAGTCAAACACAGTTTGATCCCTGCATTTTGTCAGATGTGCAAAAACTGACAAGCTTTGTGTTCAAGGGCCTTTACATATCCTAACTCCAAGACAAGTTCCTATGTGCTTTTGTGGGAACGTACTGTTAAATAAAATGGATTGTGATTTCTTGTGTGCGTATAAAGCAGACAACTAGTAGACAAACTTAACATCAAAGTTGTGCGATGAAAACCCAAGCTTTCATGTCCCGCTACACAACTCTGTTCCAAACCATTCATTTCCCTAACCTGAGAACTGAGCCCTTCTCACAGGAGAATAAGCACCAGTGATTGTAGGGTTTGTTGTGTTGTTTACTCTGACCAAGGAGACCGCGTTGGAGTAGCGTTTGATGTGAGGACGAGCTGATGATTTGAACAGGGAGTCTCCAGCTCCCTGCCGTCCCCTCTGACTCCCTCCCTGCCTCGTGTGAGCCAGGAAATCCTCCTGTTAAACAGCGGGACACAACATTTTAATTAACCCATTTAGGCCTGGGATTATTTAATGCTTCAACTATTGAAAAATAGCAGATCTGCTATTTTTTTGAAAAATCCTGAATCTTTCTTTTTAAAAACGAACATTTGCAACTCAAATATTTGCTTCTGGGGGGTCCCTGGAACGACATGTTTTGAGATGGGGGTCGGCAGCCAAATACACATAATTTTGGGGGGTCCTTGACATGACAGAGTTTGAGAACCACTGATTTAGAAGAAGGATTTAGAAGACATTTTATAGAATCGGGTAAAAAATGTTCAAAGACTAGCACAAATGTTTGTGATTTAAAAAAAATAGCAGATCTACAAGCTCAGCGCGGCACTCGGTGCCGCGCTGTGAGCTTGTATATCTGCTATTTTTGTAATAGTTAAAGCATAAAATAATGGTTAAGGCGGTTCAAATCTAAAATAACACAGCTTTGCGTTCCGACCCAAACAGATTAAAGACATTTGTAAAGGGGATTCTCTCATTACGGAGCGGGGCCGACGCACGGCCCCGAGGCGGTGCGCCTTCCAGGTCCAACCATATCATAAAGGACAATATGGCTGCCTTAAGGTCTGCTGTGACAAAACCAAACGACTCTAATCAGCTTTGTGATGATGTGTTGACATGGACTGTGGCGTCGAGGCGATTTGATGCCACTTTGATGCCAGCACCAACGGGCACAAAGCTGGTTTTGAAATGCGCAGTGAGAGCAACACAAAGTCAGGCATTCCTGCACTGCCTGATTGGCAACGCCATGAATGAGTGCAGGGGCGTCACAAGGGGGGGGGAGTGGGACTGAGTTACTAGGGCCCAAGGTGGAGGGGCCTTCATTATGTTATACTTTAGCTATTGAAAAATAGCAGATCTACAAGCTCACAGCGCGGCACCGAGTGCCGCGCTGTGAGCTTGTAGATTTGCTATTTTTGAAAAGTCGTGAAAAATGTGTGCAAATCTTTGAATGTATGTATTTTTTTAAGTAACTCAAATTTTGCTAATGGGAAACAGGTTTTTCAAAAAAGGATTTGAAATATTCAAAGACTTTTCACGATTTTTCAAAAATAGCAGATCTACAAGCTCTACAACCTTGTATGTCTGCCATTTTTCAATATAGTTAAAGCACAAAATAAAAATAATGCGTAACTAATAATGCGTTCCCAGTCTAAATGGATTCAACCCCCTCCCCATATGAAGAACATTAATGGGGGGGCCCCGCAGTGAATCCTCGTACCCAGGGCCCAGAATTTGGTGCAACGCCCCTGAATGAGTGATGGTGTGTTAGTAGTTCTCATGCTGAATGAATCCGGCCCTTTTCAGCCCCACTCCTGGAGCCCTAGCTGTATTTTGGCAGGTCCCAGTAGAAGGGAGATAGACAGACACAAGCCTGGCACGGTTACCACTGGAATGGGAAGCGTTGATGTACTCCTCCACAACAGGCAGGCAGTGAGTGAACCACAGCCAAGGTTGAGAAGAGAAGCTCCGAGGCTGCTGTACAAATATCTGCTACAGATCGCTTGTATGCTTTTCAAACATGAATATCCCGGAGGCTTACTGTATGTGCACTGCCCCCTCACTTCAAGGTAATGACACCTCTGGAAAGAACCCAGCTGATCGTAGTAAGCCACACTAAGGTCACAGGCAGTATTCATTGCTTTAGAGACCTATGCAATGATTATCTGGGTGACAAGAAAATGCGAGTGAAAATTGAAATAACTTTGGACTGGGCGCAGGCTTTTAAAACTATTATACATGCTCCCAACTTGCACTTTGTAAGTTGTTCTGAATAAGTGCATCTGCTAAATGGCTTTGGCGGCTTTACCGGCTTACATACCACAGTATATTAGGTGGGAAGTGACAATATCGATACAGAGAACAAGAAAATGTGAGTGAAAATTGAAATAACTTTGGACTGGGCGCAGGCTATTATAACTATTATACATGCTCCCAACTTGCACTTTGTAAGTTGTTCTGAATAAGAGCATCTGCTAAATGGCTATGGCGGCTTTACCGGCTTATACTGTACCACAGTATATTAGGTGGGATTCCCACCTAATATACTGTGGTATGTAAGCCGGTGGGAAGTTACAATATCGATACAGAGAAGTAACAAAAGGACACCCCATAAATATTATTTTTAATCCGAGGCACCCCTACATTTTCACTCCCAGCACCTTATATTTATAGCATGTCGTCGTTGTATGTACTAAACTAGTGAAAACAGCCAATCTACAAGCACACAACGCCTCGCATCGCGAGGCGCTGTGTGCTTGTAGATCTGCTGTTTTCACTAATGTTGTGCGACAGTCTTGTATGATGAAGCAGGGCTTTGCTTTCTCCAAGTTTCAAATGTGAAGGTTTCTGCCCGACAGTGATGATATTTTAGTGATTATGTTGCGAGGAAAACGTTGAGATAATAGCCATTTTGGTTAGAACTTTGTACTTCAAGTTTAAAATGATACTAAATATTTTGTGTCCAAATGAATTCCAAATAATTATTATCAAATGATCTCGCGGCACCCCTGGACTGCCGTCACGGCACCCCAGGGTGCCCCGTCACCCACTTTGAAAACCCCTGTTCTATTACATTGGTGGTGCTGCACACATGGCCTTGCCCTTGGATTCGTTGCTGAACCTGCAAGCTGTCGGGGGGGGGAAAAAAATGTCAAGCCTTTTTCATCCTTGTATTAAAAAGTCATGTGTTTGACAGAAAAAATATCCTTTTGCAGAGGCAGTAACACTAATGAGACATAAACCAGAACATCTATCGTAGTTAAGACCAAATGACGAGGGCACGTCACATAACAGTAAAGCTTAATCTATTCCTCCCACAGACCCAAGCATGAATATGTTATACAACCGATGCGCGTACGTGTGCATGATTCAAAGCTATATTTGAAATGCTACGTTACTTAACAACACATGGGTTTCTCCCAGGGCCACAAGTCACACGCACGCACGCACGCACGCACGCACGCACGCACGCACGCACGCACGCACGCACGCACGCACGCACGCACGCACGCACACGCGCACGCGCACATGCACATGCACATGCACATGCACATGCACACATGCACACACACATGCACATGCACATGCACAGGTAAGCAACACACATACTCGCTCGATAACAAACACATTCGGCGCACTTAAATCAATACCCAGACAGAAATTGCAGCCCCATAAGAGTGAAGAAAAGCAGTCAGACCGTGGCAAATTGGATCATCACATCGTCCCACGTCTTATAAAGGTCAAAGGTCAATGACTGTCAATGTGTAGAAATTGTTTCTGTCCTGGCAAGCTGACTGTACGATCATTCTAATGTACTGTAGCACCTACTGATACAAAACTGATTGTCTAATACTAGTAAGGGGAACATAAGAAAATCTGCAAAGTAAATCGTTACCAAGAAATTTCTTCACCAATGTGTTTCTAAAGGTGTGTAATAATATGTACTAAAAGGTTGAAATTCAACTCCCGGGGGAAACCTCATAAAAACACTGATTTGTGTTTGTGTCCCATAACTTTACTATACAGGAAAAAAATACAAAAAAAATCTGCTTTAAGTAACATGTGAGGGGTCAAACTAGGGTTTTTTTCATGATTCTGAATCCATTGCAAGCAATTGTTTTGCACGAAAAACATTCCATGGGCTACAAATGGCCCCCACAAAACGGTGAAAAGTAATGATTCATCACTAAACCATCGTTTTGTGGGCCCGATTTTAGCCCAAGGAATGTTTTTCGTGCAAAACAAATGCTTGCAATGGATTCAGCATCATGAAAAACCCCTAGTTTGACCCCTCACATGCTACTTAAAGCATATTTATTTTTTGTATTTTTTTCCTGTATAGTAAATTAATGGGACACAAACACAAATCCGTTTTTTATGAGGTTTCCCCCGGGAGTTGAATTTCAACCTTTTAGTACATATTATTACACACCTTTAGGAACACATTGGTGAAGAAATTTCTTGGTAACGATTTACTTCGCAGATTGGTCAAATATCTTATAAAATCCCCTTACTATACTGTACGTTTTCCATAGATAGATTTGACGTTTAATATTTTAAAGGTAGGGTAAGTGATTTCATTTAATTCAAATAATAACAAAATGGGCATATATTATGATAATACTAGTTACCAGAGTGGTTTAGAAGAGAGTGGCGTCACACTTTGATCTCGCCGCAGACCGGAAGTGGCGTCGCATGGAGCCTGTTCTCATTCTTAGTGAGCCTCTGCTGCTCTTCAGCCCCGTCCGCCCCCTTTATAACCCAGGCATTTTCACTCACTGGTAAGTAGACTAAATCACCTCTTTTTCCCGCTTTTAACTCATTCACGGGCCTCCCCAAGGTAGACAACATTATTAAAAGGCGGAAAAAGACGTGATTTAGTCTACTTACCAGCGAGTGAAAATGCCTGGGTTATAATGGGGGCGGACGGGGCTGAAGAGCAGCAGAGGCTCGCTAAGAATGAGAACAGGCTCCAGTAAGCTATGCTAAGCTAGCTACTTCCATAGCTTTCCACGCTTACAATGGGAGTCGACGTACCGTAAGTGTCATAACTCTCTCCATTCCACGGGTCAGCTAGTTACTATAGAGTGTTTGGTCCATATTTGGACTTCAGCCTTATCCCCTGTGAGGAGAAATAAGCAGTTTCAGTTTTGGTGGAGGAGACAGGTTTTCCTCCAATCAGGATAGAGCGGGGCCTTCCTCCAATCATGGTCGAGTTGGGGCGGGCCTCACACGCACCAAGGCCCGCCCCCACTTGATCATGATTGGAGGAAGGCCCCCGCCTGTCACCTACATGCAAACTGAAACTTAAACTTAAATGAAATCACTTACCCTACCTGTACAAAAGTGTCATATTGGTCACCAACCCTCCCCCTGGCTCACCATGAACAGACTCCACCCCTCTCACCTGCTCCCACTCAAGCCACACACTTGAACTCACTTCACTCATTAGCTGCTGGCTATATAGCCTGCCTTGGTTCCTCAGTAAATGTTTGGCAGCAGCAAGAGAACACCTCCTGAGCCCTGTCCTGGAGTCCCTTCCCTAGAATACTTCTCGTTATGCGTTATTGAGTAAGTTGATGAATGATTCTACATGGGTTGCATTTGTTTATTAGTAAATGTGTAATACTTATCTGTACACCTTAAACTGTGGAGTGAAATGCAGTCACTTTAGTATTTTTGGACATCTAGACCTAGAGAATATTGGTGTAACTTTAATCTTGTTGTATTCATTGCTGAAATGTTGTTGTATAATGATTTGTATCTGATGTATTCTTTTATCTGTCTTATTGTAGAAATAAACCATAACTTTATAAATCACAACCACCTGGATCTCTTCAGTACACATTCTGACCGGATGTGACCATGGTGATGCTAACAACCTCAATCAGCCCTACACCCTAGCATTATCCTCTACTTCACTACCTTTAAAGCTTTGGATGTGAATAATGAAAAGCTCAAATCTAAATTATATTCTTACAAAACAATTCACAAAATGTAAATAGAAATACCTTATTCATCCCAGAGGGGAAATTGAGAGTTGGACTTAGGGTTACCAACCGCCCCGTAAAATACGGGATCGTCCCGTTTTTGGAAACTAAAAGACGTGTCCCGTATTGAACTGAAACGGGACGCTCTTTGTCCCGTATTTCAAGGTTGGGGGATACATATGAATGACAGGATGATTTAATTGAGAAATGACAGCGATTCTGCCTGTCAGTGAGCTTCACTGCTCTCCTCTGAGACAAGTGCTGCATCCCATTGCTGTGAGAGGCGCTGCACTGTTTGTAAGCAGCCCATTGGCTTATTAACACAGTGTTGCTAAGACACAGTCTCCGCCCCCTACACCGATGCATCCCTGTAGGGCTGTAGGTTCAGTCTACAAGTTGCCTGCGAGAGACGATACGAGTGCGTGTGCGAGCGAGCATACGACAGTGCTCGGCTCAGAACATTGTTTAATGTCTTAAAAAAAACGTGTGACAGAAGATTGTGTACAAACAGATTAGACATGAATCCATGATAGGTGATAGCCTAAACAACAAGGTGAAAAAGCAGGCAAGCAAGCAGAAAATAAGCCATGGATGGTATTCCTGGGAGCACTACAGTAGTCTTGTCTGCCAACTAAAGTGACCCCAGACAGGCTGGTATGTGAAATAACATAAGCATGCATTGATTTTGTTTTTAAAACCTATTACTGTATGCCAATATGATTAAACTAGCGTTGGGTAACCAGAGAGTGGGCATATGAGAACCAGGTAGATCTAGGCTATATGTTTTGGAAAATTGAGAGAAATAAAATATAGGCCTACACTACATGATTTTAAGGTAATAGGACGTGGCCCAAAGACACCCGAATTAATATTGTGAAAGGAAAATATGATTTAATATAGGAAAATAGACGTTTTAGACAACTTTATAACCGAAAAAACCCGATTTTTCGGCGGCACCGCGACGCATTGTGTGCTTGTAGATCGGCTGTTTTCACTACTTTTGTGCGACGGCCTTGTATGATGAAGCAGGGCTTTGCTTTGTGAAAGAACATACAAATTTTAAACTTGGAGATACAAGGTTTCCACCCGACAACGACGATATTCTGTAAATTAGGCTACAGTCCTTGGTGCAGCTGTCCTGCGTTTGAATCGGTTCTTTGCTGCATGTTACTCTCTACCACCTACACTGTCTCTCTGTTCACCGTCTCTATAGAAATAAATAAATGTAAAAGGAGAAAAACATAGCTTTCAAAACAGAGACGTTTTTAAATGCACCCGCCAGGCCAGTATTTTGAGACAAACTGTGTACCGCTGCATGTGATAGCAGATACCTTGGCGACTCCCACCTCTGCTTCACCTCGCTTCATGACTCATGAACAGAAGCGGATACAGCGAAGGCTGATAAGCGGCTTTTAATTCCAATCCATTATTAAGAGCAGGTACGTATGCCCGATCCAGCCGCGCAGCGGGCGGGCGGCCCACACTTTGTATTCAAAAGTGCTTTGGGGCCTCGTGCGGTTGTATTACTTTCAGTTACAGCTCATGAATAACATCAAACAGACCATGAAGAGTATAGAAATAGAAAATGTGATAACTACCAGGGTGTACGCGGCCCCTGTTTGAAGTACCTCAGAGCTTTCACTTCTTGGACCGGGGATAAAAGGAAACGTGCGCCGGTGTAGTAGAGCGGTTTAATAAAAAAATAAATAAAGAATCACTGAATTTGTTGATTAGCTGATAATAGATATAGCGGGGAAAGGAAATAGCCATTGGCATAATAATTATAAAGTCAGGGGCTACACCATTGTGGCCATGGCCTCATACTAATATTTATTCATAACTGATGTTGATTTGTGTTTTTTTTGCGGGGGCGGTTGGTGTGGAAGTCGGGTCTTGGGAATGGGAAATATTAACATTCAAAGTATTTCATTACCCGACTCTTATTTGATGCACGCGAGGCTTATATCTGGTTTGAAATTCCTATATTAGTTGTGGATTAGCTATTGTGTGCCCTCCGTTGAAGCATGCCCACATGGCTGTGGAAATGCAAATTGAGTGTTTTTTTTCAAAAGACCACATTCTGCATTTCAGCGAGGGGGAGCCATCAAATGGCTCATCCCTCCGACGCCGACCGGAGGGGCTTGCTCATCAATTTCTTTGAGCTGGGCTGAGGTGAAATTCATTACATATTCAAGGATAACAAGACACTTAGCGATATGCCCTCGCTAAATACACTGTCAAACATGGGTGGAGAAGGCTAGCCTCAAATGAAAGAAATTAACCCATTTAGGCCTAGCATCATTGAATGCTTTAACCACTGAAAAATAGCAGATATACAAGCTCACAGCGCGGCACCGAGTGCCGCGCTGCGAGCTTGTAGATCTGCTATTTTTTGAAAAGTCGTGAAAATGTGTGCAAATCTTTGAATATATGTATTTTCAAAGCGAACGTTTGTAACTCAAATTTTGCTTCTGGGTGGTCCCTGGAACTAAATATTTTGAGATTGGGGTCCGTGGCCAAATACATATCATTTTGGGGGTCCTTCACATGAGAAGGTTTGAGAACCACTGACATAGTAGTCTCTCAAGAACAGACTAACTGAGCTTCATTTAAATGAAAAGGACCTTTTCTTTGACGATGGCTGGCCAGATTGCTGACATAGAAACATAATAGGGTTTTTCAAAAAACCTTAGAAGGATTCAAAAGACACAAATTCAAATTTTCAAGATTTTTCAAAAATAGCAGATCTACAAGCTCGCAGTGTGAGCTTGTATATCTGCTATTTTTCTCCTAACCCTAACCCATATGCACTTTAGTGTGTAGCGTTGTAATTGGTCCATTTCATGGTGTTGTCAACATGCAAGGCAAGGCAAGTTTATTTTATATATAAAGTGTCACATTTCATTTACAGAGGAAAGGTGCTTTACATATCGCCACTGTTGGCGATATGTAGGCCTCAAGCATATCCATAACCTTATTTCAGCTTTTTATGGGGTTCTTCCAGTAATTTAATAATTGTGACCGTAGGTCGCAGTTTACTGTGAAACCCGTAAGATCCTGTCCGTCAGTGAGTAGGTAACTCCTCAATGTCTATAGCTGACCTGATGTTGTGACATCACATTGTTGACTCAATGATCAAAGCAGCTTAAAGGAGTACTTCACCCCCAAAATGATTTTTTTTTTCCTTTTGATTACTCACGCCATGGCGACTTGAGTTCAATAATATTGTATATTGCATTGAATATTGTATATACAAAAAATGTATTACAATAAATCTACCCCCATTGATTCCGGATGGGGACCCAAATGCATTTGAGTCCCCATCCGTAATCAATGGGTGTACATTTACTATAATATTGTTTCTTTCTTAGGAATGTGACAAATACAAAAAATATCCACATGCCTCAATGTCTATATGCCCATATATGAAGATCCCTGATGTCATCAATATTAAGCCCATAGCTTGGAAAGCCCATATTATGTGTGAGTCTCATGTGGTCTATAACATAAGACATCTATGACATCTATGATGTCATTCATATCCATATTTGGGAAAATATTTTGTCCACATTTTGTCCAACTTAAACAACCAACCGCAACTCGAATCAAATTAATTCCGTCCTGTGTGAATTCCATCCTGCACGTGTTTCGCCCTTAGGGCGTCTTACTGGTATATATACTGTACTTACTGTATATTACAGTGCCACACACAAGTAGAAGAAATAGCAGATCTACAAGCTTGTGACCGATATTTCCATGTCCATATTCATGTCCATAAAAGTCTGCCAGACTGGTACATTTATAATATGCAAGTGGGCTTTAGAAAGATATTTCACAAACCAAGCTAAACTAGTCTGCACCAATATTCTTCAGTGAGCAAATTAGACACACTATTTAAAAATAAATGTATATCAGCTGGAGTTTGAGCCTCTGTATATTACCCAATTATGTGTAAACAGCAGGCTACTGTATATCAACTTTACAGGGTTCCCACACATTTTTACCAATTAATTTACAAAACTTTTCCAAAACCTTTCCAGAATATTTAACCCGATTTCCAGGACTATATAACAATAATTCAGCTCAATAACGAGTCGCCTACTCCTATGTGCAATGCCCAAAGACAGGTAGATGCCAGTGGTTTTTCAGGCTGTGACCCCCCGAAATAATCATATTTGAAGAGAGTTGAGGAATTTTGTATAACACAGTTTTATTGTGAAAATAGCCGATCTAGCATGTAGATCGGCTATTCTCACAATTTCTGCCTCTAATATTTGACAATTTAGTCAATGTTTAAATTGTCATTTCAGAGGTATTAACAAAATCAATAACCAAAGACAATGCATAGCTATTTTTTCCAGGACCTTAGTTCCAGGACCCTTGATCAATTCCAAAACTGTCCCAGTACTGGAAAAATATTTTTCGAATTTCAAAATATTTCCAGGAATTTCATGACCGTGGGAACCCTGACTTTAGGTAATGTCTCCAGGCTTGAGAGGCCTGTGGATCCAACAGATCCAATATGATCATTCTCTTATTTTCCCCATAGCATGCATCACTCTGCTACGATTGCATGCATGCAGAAAGCACATGCATGCATGGAAATATGGGAGGCGTTTTCTTCTAGCCCACTCCAGCTAATGCGTAAGATATTAATGAGCTCTCTACTGTCTTCATGATGCATTATTAATTTCAATTCTGCTTTTATGTGCGTCGCTCCAGCGGCGGGACAAGTGTTGACCTAGCTATAGCCTCGCTAGTTCTCACTCCTCGCTGTATCTGCCTCCACCCAAACAAAGTCTAGCTTCCGATACAGATTAAATACTGAAAGTGAACCAACGTCTTTGTATCTGATTCAACCATCGCTGACGTTTAATATGAAGCGCTTTTACTGATTCTTCTCATTATTAACCGCTTTCACGTCTGGGCAGACATGCAGTTAATGACCACATTATCCCTGGTGTCCATAATATTCAGCAAAAAAACAAAAACAATAGTGTGTGCATGGTGTGTGGTTGTAGATTGCCTATTTAACCCTCTAAGGCCCGCATTAAGAAATACTTGAAATAAAAAATTGAAAAAAATCAGATGGTGTTGTAGGAGTCCTATTAAGAGGAAAATGTAATGTTTTTAAAAAAAAAATGTTTTTGTAAGATTTTATAGCCATAAATCAAAAATCATAAATCATGCTCTAATTTACATATGGGGGATATTTTTCACAATAATAACATATGTACATGTTCTAGACATTCTAATGATCACCAAAAAAATAGTACAGGCATTTTACTTATGTTTTTGTGAGGTATAGCTTCCATGAAAAAGTGAGATGTTGTTCGTCAAAACTCTGGAATTTCAGCGGGTGTGGCGGGTGTGAATGTCAGCCCCTGTGGGGGGTATTTATATGCAAATATTGTGGCCAATGGCATTGTAATACTAAACAATAGAATCCAATGGTGGTGTTTAGGTGGTAGGGGGAGCTAAAATAAAATGATTTAAACCTTTTTTTGGATAAAATACAAACGTTGTAATATTACAACCGTGGGCCTTAGAGGGTTAAGCGTGTCGTATGACAAAATATTATATAGGGCTTCAGTATAATAAATAATGGCATGCATCTCCTGCAGAGTACCCCCATCAGACTGCTCATGAGAATGTGTTACAGAAAGGAGAACGCAGGCAGCTAAATAATGAAACTTTACGCATAACAGAACCTTCACCTTCTCTCTCTCATTGGGCTCACACCTTTCAGTGGGCTGACAAACATCACATCAGAGCAAAATGAGCATGAAAACAGAAAGAAAACGACCCCCACACAGTTGCAATCATTCATTGTATAAAGGCTCTCTTTGACAAATGAGCTATCAGCTAAAATGATATTTGGAATCTGTGAATAGCAATTGATTTTCTTTTTGTTTTCTTTTTCAATGGAACTGTGCTTTGTCTGGCTGAAGGTGTCCTTTAAGTGGAACGATGAGGGAACACTTAAAGGAGTAGTTCACCCCCAAGGTAATCAATAGAAAAAAAGTCATTTTGGGGGTGAACTACTCCTGAGTTATTTTTTGTGTTCAATCTGTGTTTTGAGATATTTTAGTATTCAGCATGACTAGTGATGCATTTTGCATCATATGATGCATCATGCTGCATCAGATGATGCAAAATGCATCATATTTCAAAATTGTGTTGATCGTGTCCCAAACAACAATAAAATAAGATCTGGTTGTCCCAGAGGTGAAGTGGGCCTTTAGGTTGAAGGTTCCAAGCAGGATTCGAAGTCTTTATGATTCACTTTCTGTTTAGATGTAAATGTTTAATAGCATCTTGTGATCCTGCACACTGACAATGGGGCAGCTGCTCATCCGTTTTGTAAATGGGGTATGGAGACGTGTGTCTATGCAGTAATATGATTATTTATTCTCTGTGGCACTTTAGACTCTGTAATTAAACTCACGCTCTCTTTGATGGGCATAAGATAGGCCTATATGCATTAATGCATTTCATCCTACTCAGCATAATGCCTTGTCATTATACTTGGCTGTGCATCATGTCACACAATGGAAATAGCAGATCTACAAGCTCACAACCCTATATAGCCGTCTGTCTTTCAATGTGAGATTCATAAAGTGGTTCCTGTGTAAATAAGCACTAAAGCTTACTAGGATCTTCTTTTAGTTGACCTTGTACCAGTGATTTGTGCTGTGAATGATGAAACTGTACTTTTTCCTATTGCAATCTTCTAATAAATTCTTCAATCAATCAATATGATTTGTTGTGAGCTTGTAGATTAGCTATCTTCACTATTTGTCACAAGAGGAAATAGGGCTTAAGTTGTTATCAAAACGCCCCACTGCCCCCCTGTGTTTTTTGTTTTGTTTTTTAGTTTTTATATGAATCGAACCTTGTATAACTATAAATAACTGCAGGTATAGTTATGCCATGGTAATATTGTTTTCTGGCAGTGACGTATTCTTTCTGTATTGAATCACAGGCACTACAAGTGAAACAGAAACAGCATGGTTGAGTCACAGAAGAATTAGACACTCGTAGATTCAGTCTATGGCCAGCAGAGGCATTTGTGGATAAATGTAGTGATTAACCCATTTAGGCCTAAAATTTGTGAATGCTTTAACTATTGAAAAATAGCAGATATACAAGCTCACAGCGCGGCACCGAGTGCCGCGCTGCGAGCTTGTAGATCTGCTATTTTTGAAAAAGTTGTGAAAATGTGTGCAAATTAGGGATGCGAAGATATACCGGTACGGATCGTAATCGCGATACAAACGTGCGCGATACGAGTGAATCGGTTCATTCAGGGTGGATCGGTACAATTGACGGCTGGAATCGTGATGTATCGTATCGTGAATGTCTGGATCGGTACATTCCACGGTTGGATCGGTTTTTGCATAATAGTATTTTCATTCTATACTGTGTTTCCGAGGCGCATTGAATGCCCCATCAGCCCTCCCCCGTCTTTTATAGCAGCACTGACTGAGCTGCTCAGCGGAGCGCAGTGAACACCCGACCCGACGGAGTGCAGAGACAGACAGACAGCACTCGTGAGCCCACTGGTTAAACATGCAGGATTAGTACCACGTTTAGCTTTATAACATCCCTGTCCAATGTTCGCTGATGTGATCCGTTGTTGTGTCACTGGACTGGAGCACGCTGCGTGATATTATGATCCACATTCCACACCCGTTTGTTCTTCTTGTCGAGTCTGCGACGGAATTGATTTAAACAAAGCAGAAGCTTCCACGCTTTAACTACACACACGTATGAACTACAACAACGATACTGGGCGTGCAGCTAGCGATTAAAACAAAGTATTTGACACTGTTTCACAACTTGTTACTGTAGCAGGCAGAACACTCTTCTGCTGCTGCTGTTCCCTCTGCAAAGAGAGGCTGGAGCCTGATTTATACTTGGCAGCTCGACAGTGTCGCGCACGCACCTAAATAGCAGACCTACAAGCTTGCAACGCGATGCGTTGTGACTCAAATATCTACGTTTTAAAACATTTTGTCTAGAAATGGCAAAATCCTAGATTATATTCATACAATATAATAATAATACAGGTCAAGGATCCTTAACTGAGAAGAGAGAGATCAAGCAGGGACCCCCACTGTAGTCTATTTTAGACTACTGTAGGCTATTATATAAAACTGTTGCAGATTAAAACTTGTCAGAGACTTGTTTGACAGCACTATTTCATCAGTGACATTAATACATTACTATGTTGTGTTTATTTGTTCACACATTATCTTTTCTATTAATATGATGGATTTATGTTATTCATTATAATCCATGAATTATTATCTCTTAAACCCTCAATAAGTGTTAATGTATTGGCTAATGTTCCCCCATAGGGTTGCTACTTGCTAGGGTTCAATTGGTTACTGTAAAAACTAACTATTAATATTTGGCCGCCTCACATAACTCTGAGGACCCTAGGGGTCCCTGACCACCTGTTGAGGATGTAATGATATATAATAATGATATAATGATATAGTATTAATCAAACAATTTTACCAGTCAGCAAGGAGTGTTCTCCCAGATTTCAATAAGTTGGATTGTTAGACAGAGCCTAGTACTACAGTCTAAATTATCAAGGAGCATTGCTGTGTTGGGGAAAGCAAAACATATACTGGAACAAAGGGTGTTGTATATTTTGTATTGCTCACTTGTATTACCTTATTTGACTTACTGTGCAGAGGTCTGGGGAAATGCCTATAAAACAACTTTACAACCATTATGTATACTCCAAAAAAGAGCACTGAGAATAGTACACCATGTTGGGTATAGGGATCACACAAACATACTATTTATGAAGTCTAAGTGTCTTAAGGTTATGGATCTGGTCAAGTTCAAAACAGCTCAAACAATGTATAAAGCCAAGAATCATCTACTCCCAAGTAGCATTCAAAAGTTATTTAAGGACAGAGAATGTGTGTATAACCTAAGAAACAAAAGTAGTTTCGAGAAACCTCATGTTCGTACAAATTTGAAGAGTATGGGTATTTCATTTAGTGGAGTGACTCTATGGGACAGCTTGGATGCTGAAATCAAGGAAAGTAGAACTATTCTACAATTTAAGACAAAGTTTAAAAATATGATTTTAGGGAGATACAGACAAGAGGAAGAGGTGGGAGGGGGGGTTGAGGGTACATGGTAATAGTCTATATAGGTAACAGTATGGTTCAGCACTGTTCAGTTTTATTATAGCATATTACAGTTTTAGATAGATGACAGATTTAATTGGATGTTGGAAATGTAAAATAGGGGTAGGACCTGATAAGCGTAGGCTTCCTTCCTACTCCTTTTCGAACAGTTATGTTGTTGAAATTAGTATAATTATTCAATATTATGTAAGTTAATTTGTGTTTTGCTTTTGTTGTTTTTGTTTTAATTGTTTAGTTTTTATGCATTATTATTGTGTATTAATTTGTATTCTATTTTTGTCTTTTTAAATGTTCGAAATAAACATTCATTCATTCAAAACATTCATTCATTCATACAGTGAAACAATAAATTGTTTGGAAATTAAATGTAATGCATTTTTAGTAATTTTTTGGGGGGGAAATTTACATGGGCTTTAATATAAATCCTTTGCATTGTGTTGAATCGCACCGAATCGTGAATCGTATCGCATCGTAAGGACCAGGGGTGTATCGCAAAATATCGTGAATCATATCGCGTGGTATCGGGGTCAGGGGTGTATCGTGATGTATCGTATCGGCAAGATTTCAATGTATCGCAATTATATCGTATCGCTGGGAGTGTATCGTGATGCGTATCGTATCGCCTCAGTGGTCGAGATTCACATCCCTAGCAAATCTTTGAATATTATGTATTTTCAAAGCGAACGTTTGTAACTCAAATTTTGCTTCTGGGTGGTCCCTGGAACTAATATATTTTGAGTGGCAAAATAAATATAAGTTTGGGGATCCTTGACATGAAAAGGTTTGAGAACCACTGACATAGTAGTCTCTCAAGAACCGACTAACTGAGCTCCAGTTGAAGTGAAAAAGACCTTTTTTTTGACGATGGCTGGCCAGATTGCTGACATAGAAACATAGGTTTTTCAAAAAACCTTAGAAGGTTTCAAAAGACACTTATAGAATCGGCTCAAAATTCAAATTTTCACGATTTTTCAAAAATAGCATATCTACAAGCTCGCAGCTGTGAGCTTGTATATCTGCTATTTTTTTATATTTAAAGCATAAAATATTGCGTCATATTGTGTTCATGCCTAAATGGGTTAACATTACATCCCAATTAGACAGAGTTTAACGCAACCTGTTCTGCTTACCTCTTCACCTTCTGTGCTCCATTTCATATCCCTCCACCTTGATCTTCTCCTCCCAAGCCTTAAAATAACCATCATCCTTTTGCTTCTAATCTCAAGATCATCTCAGGGATATTTTGGCAAAACCTTGGTCAGCAATCGTGGATCACCCTCCGCTGTGTCACGGTCAAAGAAAGTTTGCACAATCTCCTATCTGCTTTGTTTTCCATTAAAGCCTTACTATTATCTTGGTAAACATGAACGATCTCAAACTAGTAAATGTGAATGCAACCCATGTGTACATGGGGTGGGATTTGTGAATGGATTGCAACTTGACTTGTATAGTATGAATGTCATCTGAAAGAATTGAAATGGCTGACCAACAGAAAGATGTACACTCGTTAATAACACTATACATTTTAAACCTATAATGTAAAACTAATTAGAAATGTATGCCGTGTAGTTGGAAATAATAATTTGAACATGCATGATACATCATTATCAGACCAAAATGTACCCTTCAAACTTTTTGTTCATCTCCAAAATGTCTGTGTCACAGGTTTTGTAGCAATTTGAAGCGTTTGTTGAAATATGGGACCTTAAATGAAATTCTATGTATTCGGCCCCTCATTTATAAAATAAATCTAGATATAAGATAACATGTAAAAATGATACAAGTAAAAAGAATAACAGTTCGGCCACACCTCCATGCGCAAAGAACGGAGTCGGCATCGGGTATAGCGTCCCCAAAATACCATTTAGGGATAGAGCAAGTTGCCTTGCCCGCATTTCGCAGGTATAGGGTGAGGATAACGGGTAAAGGGTGGCAGAAAATAGACCCCACTGTGTACTACAGACAAGTAGAACATCTGGTGTTGGTTTGTGTCTGTGTGTGGGGGGTCGGTGTTAGTGGTACCCAAGCTTTGCTTTGGCTAGCTTTGCTTTGGCTTTGGCTTTGGCTAGCGTGTTAATGTCTTTAATTGTCTGGGGGGAAAATCTCTTTAGCAGCCTGCTGCCAGTGGCCTTGTGGCTACATAGCCTCTTCCCACATTAACAGTCCATGGTTGGGGTGGCTCGGATCATTAACAGTCCATGGTTGGGGTGACTCGGATCATTAACAGTCCATGGTTGGGGTGACTCGGATCGTTGATGGTTCTGTGAGATTTACTGACACAGTAGCCTGGGATCGCTTCCAATTGCGGGCTTTTGATCCGGTCGGGAGCAGATGGCGTCCTATGTCATTTTGAAGTCAAAACGGACTACACTTTGGCCAAAAATACCAAATCAGTTTTAACCCAAGACAATTAGCCCTTCACTATGCCCCTCCCAATAAGCTTTTGTCCAATGCTAGCTTAGAATATGCCCCTCCCAATAAGCTTTTGTCCAATGCTAGCTTAGAATATGCCTCTACCAATAAGCTTTTGTCCAATGCTAGCTTAGAATATGCACCTCCCAAAAAGCTTTTGTCCAATGCTAGCTTAGAATAACTTCCTGCTTGCCAAGGCTGGGAGGGGCATAGTGAAGGGCTGTGCTCAATTACATCATTTTAGTACCTACCCAATAAAACCCTTGATGCGGTGTAGTTTTGCTTATTTTTTGAACAGTTCGTTTGGTATATCCATCTTTTAGTCCAACTCACAGCGACTGGCAAGACTACACTCCTCTAGCATTTAAATAGGGATTGGGGAAACAAACGAAGGAACCAAAACAAAGCGACGCCGCTTCTGCCATCCAGTCTAGGATGCCATCCGGTCTAGACTGGATCAAACGACCTGTTTAGTAAACGAGCACCAGTTTTCCCCCGAGAAAGCCTGGTGAGGCGAGGTTACTGACACAGCATCCATATATGAGGTTTGGATGGAGGGAAGATCAGGTCCACTGATGCGTGACAGCATGGTTGGTACCTCGCATATTATATCTCTGACAAGCTGCCCTGCAGTTTAAAGTCTGTGGTCTGCTGGTGAAGTATAGTCCATAACACAGTCCACTGCTGTGGTCCACTTGCATCTCTAGAGAGTTTCTCAGTTACATTAGGCAGAGTTGCTGGCTGGTGCTGAATGTGTATGAACTAGGTTAGACATTACATTTCGTAGTGAATGCAATGCCGTATACACTGTATATAAAATAAGGTAATAGCACTGAAAACCGTGGAAGAAGCTACTGAATTATAATTAATAACTGGCAGTCAGTGTGTTAAGTACCACAACATAATAAGGTTGTAGGGTTTAAGCGCAAAATCCACAAAAAAAAAAGCTTTATTGCACGCCATGTTTGTGCTTTCAGTAAATACAAATCCGAACAGCATATTAATAGTGTCAGGGGCCTGTTTTTCTCTTTAGCTCTCCATAAAACAGGTACATTTGGGTTTTAGCTGCGTGGTGCTTGATAAATAAGAGGCATTTGCAAATAGCTGGCAGGTATTCTGCCAGCAACAGGGGATCAGTAAGCCTTTCTCACTTCACTGTCTGTCGCTTCCATCATCATTCATGGAGGCAGCGTGCTGCGATCCCAGGTGGGAGAGAGAGGGGGGTACAAGACAGTTTGCAGGCAACTGGATAATGTGAGATGATTTAATTGTAACCCCCGTGAAGGAGTGTGTGACTCAGTGAACCCAGTCCTCTCCTCTTACTTAAAATATAAAGAAAATCACACCCGAGACGAGGAGTTGTTGTCGGGTGGAAAGTCTGGAAACCTTGTATGTCCAAAACCGTTCGTTTTGTGTTTATCATTTTAAAAATGATTCAAAATATTGAAACTAGCTGATCGCACCGCGAGGCGTTGTGTGCTTGTATGTTCACTAGTTTTGTGTGACAGTCTTGTATGATGAAGCAGGGCTTTACTTTACGAAACGAAAAAAAAAAAAGAAAGAAAAAGGTTTCTGCCCGACAGTGACGACATAAAAGAAGTCCCTTCGTTTCAGTTTTTCGTTCTAAATCAGATGCATTTAATTTTGCATGGAAGTATTGAAATTTTTATTCCATACTCATTCTTGGACTTTTTACCTGGTTGATTCTGGCATCTGCTGATGCAACGGAGGTGTCTGTCATCTCCAGTGCCAAAAGGTGAGGGAGATGATCTGGCAGCCAGCTTCACAATGGATGCCAGCTAAGCTTGTGCATGTCTGTTGGAGTACCGGATAGGTGTGGAACAAATGTATGTAAACCAGATAGTTAGCCGTTGGGCGTGGTTTACTGGTGCCACTAAAAAATCGGCCAAAAACAAAACTATTTATTATTGTTGTTATATTTAATTATGATATACTACATTTATTATTATTATTTTTCACAGAATCAAAGGTTTTATGGTCACAATTCACCAGGATCTTGTATGAGCTCATTTTGGAATACGTTCGTTAATGGGTTAATATTTTTCAGAGCACGTTTATTTTAATGGTCAATCAATCCAGTGTGTTCCACGTTGGATCATAATTACAGTTCTGACTCACTGGTGTCACTTTTTAATATTCATGTTGTTGTTTTATCATTCAAATCTCAGTGTTTGGCCAATTATTTGGAGGCCTTCACGGCTCAGTGGTTCTCAACCTTTTCAGGCTGTGACCCCCGCCCCCCACCCTGTAGGAGTTGACAGATAAATATCAAACATATCATTTTCCAAATGTCTGTCTGTCTGTCTGTCACAGCGTTTCTCCTCAGTGGCTGGAGCAATTGATCTGAAATCGCATCACCATTAGCATATGAACACACCTGACATAACTGTGAAGCCCGTTTGTCACTTTCATAAATCATATGCTGTATATTAGCATTTTTATGGTGTATCTACTATCTATTCTGCATCTAGCATGAGGCTTATCTATTCTGCATCTAGCATGAGGCAACATGTTTAACCAGCTGTGTGTGTGTGTGTGTGTGTGTGTGTGTGTGTGTGTGTGTGTGTGTGTGTGTGTGTGTGTGTGTGTGTGTGTGTGTGTGTGTGTGTGTGTGTGTGTGTGTGTGTGTGTGTGTGTGTGTGTGTGTGTGTGTGTGTGTGTGTGTGTGTGTGTGCGTGCGTGCGTGCGTGCGTGCGTGCGTGCGTGCGTGCGTGCGTGCGTGCGTGCGTGCGTGCGTGCGTGCGTGCGTGCGTGCGTGCGTGCGTGCGTGCGTGCGTGCGTGCGTGCGTGCGTGCGTGCGTGCGTGCGTGCGTGCGCGCGCGTGCGTGCGTGCGCGCGGGGGTGGGGGGGGGTTGTCTGGCCCTGTTACAGAGGTTGTCCAAAAATCATGCAGATCGGTACACAGTATCTCTGTAGCCATTAAATGAAACGGGTATTTCTTACATTGATGCTCCTACATATTATCATGTAAGCACCAGTTAAAGTTAATTTCCATCCCTCATATACTGTGTGCACAGTGCACACCCCATAACCCACACACTGCACATCATTTCAGAGCTCATATCTTTGAACGGGTAAGGGCTAGTTGTGAAAATAGCAGATCTATAAGCTCACAACGCCTCAAAAATGTTGCCTCTTTTAGATTTTCCGACAATTTGGACAATGTTTGTCCGTTTTTATAGTATAGTTTGTTGATTACTTTTGTTGCCGTGTTAAAAGGTCCTCACAGGTTGAGAAGCGCTGCTTTGCATGACGGCCAGCAACATCGATAAACATCAGGAGGCCGTGGCTCGGGGAGGCAGCAGCTGCATCCTCACTTTTTAAGGGCGTTCGACGAAACAAATTGAACTGATCAGATGGGTAATATAATATCCCTTATTTTATGCTAATAGGGTTTGCCAAACATCTCTGAGGATCTGCATGGGTTGGGTAATTAGGCTGCTTCAGAGATATCGGCTGCACAAACTTCTTCAAATCTCTGCCCAGCAGGGATGGCACGCCGAGTCGACCTTCTGCGGGGGCAGGTGTGTGCAGACCTTCTGCGGGGGGCAGGTGTGTGCAGACCTTCTGCGGGGGCAGGTGTGTGCAGACCTTCTGCGGGGGCAGGTTTGTGCAGACCTTCGGGGGCAGGTGTGTGCAGAACTTCTGCGGGGGCAGGTGTGTGCAGACCTTCGGGGGCAGGTGTGTGCAGACCTTCTGCAGGGGGCAGGTGTGTGCAGACCTTCGGGGGCAGGTGTGTGCAGACCTTCTGCAGGGGGCAGGTGTGTGCAGACCTTCTGCGGGGGCAGGTGTGTGCAGACCTTCTGCAGGGGGCAGGTGTGTGCAGACCTTCTGCAGGGGGCAGGTGTGTGCAGACCTTCTGCAGGGGGCAGGTGTGTGCAGACCTTCTGCAGGGGGCAGGTGTGTGCAGACCTTCTGCAGGGGGCAGGTGTGTGCAGACCTTCTGCGGGGGCAGGTGTGTGCAGACCTTCTGCGGGGGCAGGTGTGTGCAGACCTTCTGCGGGGGGCAGGTGTGTGCAGACCTTCTGCAGGGGGCAGGTGTGTGCAGACCTTCTGCGGGGGCAGGTGTGTGCTGAAAACTGTGCTTAAACTGATAAACACTATACCGTACTTCATTGACCCCCAGAGGTCTACACTTGGTCCTCTCCTATTTTCCCTTTACACCAAATAATTTTGTCAAAAATAACTGATGATCTTCTACACAGTGTTGCGATGCAACGCGTTGTGAGCTTGTAGATCTGCTATTTTAGCTGAGCCTTTGTGTATTTTCATTGAATGTTCGCCCGTTACGACCTGATCAATATAGGGACGCTAACGTTCATGTGTTTTCAACTAGAACACCATTTATTTTCATTATTTTGTAGCTGACCGTATTGCTTCTCTTCTGCATTCTGTCACAAAGACTAACATCCATGGCTGAGAGAAGTACTTCCTGCATAATACTTGCGGTAAGTTAGAACAATGAAATATTCAGTACACTGAAGCTTTTTGTACTGTATTGCCTCAGCATCACGCAGGCACACGCAGTAACAGCATGGCATATCAGCAGAACTGCATTTTGGAAAGGGGAAACACAGGACCAGAGCATGTATTTCCGTGTGGGGTTGTAAAATAAACAAAACCATGTACCTTTTAATCTTTAAAGACATCCCAAAAAACCCACAAGGTACCCAGTAACATCACTGTCAACGTGTAAGTAGTCTTAGTATACACTATATGTGTGCAGAATTCCTACCACTAGGGGGCGCTGTTTTAATTAATGCATAATTAATTAGATGGATTAAAATATTTTAATTAATGAATAAATTAGTATAAATTAATTGAATAAAATTTTTAAAATCTGCATATTTAATATAATCATAACTAATATTTTATAGTGTTATGGTTTTATGTTTTATATTGTTGGTTTATAAGTTTTTAAAAGTACTACAGTATGCAAGAGTTGAGGAGAGGAGGAGAAGACAGGAGGAGAGAGAGAGAGAGAGAGAGGGAGGGAGAGAGGGAGGGGTGGTGAAAGGGAAGGGGGGTAAAGTGACAGCAATCATGGATGTCAATAATCGGTTGACTGTGTGTGTGTGTGTGTGTGTGTGTGTGTGTGTGTGTGTGTGTGTGTGTGTGTGACAATCAGTCAATGGTGTGGGTTGTTTCTAACTGTAACATTACAGCAACATGATTGGGGCAATGGAATATTGTATGATGTGTATGTAATAAATAGATAATGTACTACATCTAGGCCATCTGTGTCTGTCCATCTGTTTGCAATATTGCACCAACTTCTTTTTCTCGTTCCAACGTACGTTGTCTGTATAAAGAGTGATAAGAAAACAATACCTACTGTATTAAAAATAGCCAATCTACAAACTCACAACATTACACTGCAATATCATATTATGCATTGTGTATCTGATATTTTAGGCATCAGTTCTACAGTGTTAACAACTTTATAGTAACTCTGAGGATATTATCTGACATTAAGCAATAAGCATATTTAACCACATGAACCCTTCTAGGCAAAAGCTTTATTGCTTATAATGTGTATGATTTGACACATTCACGAGGGGATACGGTCAGAAATGGTACTACAGTTGTATAGATTTATTAATAGTATAATTAGTGTGCATGTTTTAATGATGACATAGAGAGGAGGAGAGATGAGAAGACAGGAGGGGAGGGGGAGAGAGCGAAAGAGCGAGAGAGAGAGCGAGAGAGAGAGAGAGAGAGAGAGAGAGAGAGAGAGAGAGAGAGAGAGGGAGGGAGGGAGGGAGGAACGGGAGTCCCTATCAAAAAAGTAGCACCAGGTGGTCTATGGCTTATCTGATTTCAAAACTATAGCATGCCTCAAATCGTAACTTTGCTTTACTAGTGACATTGCATGACATGGTTGGGGCAATGGTATATTGTAAGTTGTATGTGTAATAGTTATTGTACAACTTCTAGGTCATCTGTGTCTGTCCATCTGTTTGCTGTTTGACCGCACAGACATCAGTGTATTTTGGAGTCATGTCAATGGCTCTTTTTCATATATTTAACCACTTGAGCCATCATTACCTAATAAATTGGTATTATAATATGTACTCGGTCTGCTATTTTGTCCCCCTACACCAAACCTCTTTGCGAAAATAGCCAATCTGCAAGCTCACAACGTCTCGCAGTGCGAAACATTGTATGCATGTAGATCTGCTATTTTTGTGTACAGTTCTACAGTGTTAATATAAAATGATTGGAAGCTTTTGAGGACCCCCTTTACTAACTCTGAAGCCCTTAGTTGATATTAAACCTACATTATAATTTAGTTTCATCTACACCTGTGATTTCAAAACCCTTCCACCCATGCATAGTCATATTGGGTACTGTATGACAGGGTGCACAAATATATTTCCTTATCAAGGTATCTAATTACCCTTATCTGACCCCCCCACAGATGACACCAAGAAGGTACTCTATATCTTTATCTCTGATCATACTAGCAGTAGCTGATCTGTCATTTGAAAGTGTTACACGACAATCAACCTTTCGATAAAACATAATATGATCATAGGCCATACCATGGTTTAAAAGGGTAAAAAGAAATAAAATCATGTGTAAAAGTAGGTGAAATAACTACATGTTGTACCAAGTGTCCCAACTGTGCTTAGTTAATCCTAAACTTCCTCATTTTTCACAAGTATTCTTATCTACACTACCCAGATGACACCAAGTAGGGTACTATGCTATCTTTATCTCTTATAACACTAACATTAGGTAGCATGTTATTTGAAAGCTTCTCATAACTAATCAGCCATTCGATAAAATATAATGTGATCATAGGCCATACCATGGTTTTATAGGGTAAAAATAAATAAAATCAACGTTTAAGTAAATGATATAACTACATATGTTTGCTAAGGGTCCCAACTGTGCTTAGTTAATCCATTTCTTCTATACAAAGTTCCTCATTCTTCAACCACCAAGTTTTTTCTTATCTAATTTTCATCACAGATACTAGGAAAGAGCTTTTAATATAATCACTAACAGAGTTCTGAGGTATTGTTCTTCAACCCATTCTGTACGGACATGGGAGGTTTTTCGGGGTTTTTACTGACACTAGAAAACAAAATCATTGCATTTTGGAATTTGCCTATTTCTTGAACATAATTCAAGTGACAGATACACAAACAAGCAGGGATTTTGTGATTTTTAGCACCAGCATGTAGATCTGCTATTTTATGTGTTTAGGCATTTGTTAATATAAAAATGATTGGAAGATATTGATTACCCTCTGTTGTAACTCTATTTGATATTAAAACTACAGGTAGTTTCATCTGCATCTATAATTCAAACCCTCCCCACCTCAAACTCTGACATAGTGGTCAGTATTGGTACTACACATGACAATGTCCTAATGTTACAAAGATGACATGTTAGCAGGGGTGGATTTGGTATTGTCATAGGAACATGTGTGGTCACTTATGGCCACTAGTGGTACTACACCTATAGAATAATAACTATTTCTCATTAACATTACATAAATGAGAGAGGAATCCAGCTTGTAGATAAGCTATTTTCACTAGTTTGACTAACTATACTACTTATAGTTGTATTGTGGAGGTCTAATCTGTGTTCTCAAGACACTAGATTATTCAAACTATTTACCTCAACATGACCAAAGTGTTGCATAGTAATACATTTAACTTAGATATGCTGTCAACCAAACCGGGTTGTCCCAGTCATGTATATATTAGGTGTTTTTTGCACTGAATGCAATGATATTGGATAGAACTAACAATACACATGACAATGTCCTAATATTACAAAGAATTATAGAGTGTCAGCTTGTAGATCGGTTATTTCCACATTTTGTATTGCAAGAACATGCATAGACCCAGGGGGAAGGGTGCTTATCTTTAGAGTCCATACACCTGATTGCAGTAAAAACAGTTTAAAGACTATGACACACTAATGCAACTCCTTGTGTCACCCCATCTTACATTTATTTTGTATAATAATTAAATTAGATGTACAGTATGTTAGTTTTGTAGATTTGTGATTTTTAACCCCGGGACTCCAAGATAGGAGATGTGTTAATTGTGGACATAGCTTATATCTATTATTTCCATTGGGTGGTTGGTATGAAACATGACTATGTCCTAATGTTACAAAGATGACAAAGATTTGGTATTGTCATAGGAACATGTATGGTCACTAATGGTCACAAGTGGTACTGCAGCTGTGAAATTGTATTTCTATTGTCCATTAATAATTATATTTGCATGTAGCTTGTAGATTTTGTTATTTTGAGTACCAGCTTGTAGATGAGCTATATTGAACCCATAGGCTAACAGCTTTGCAGATGTGTTATTTTGGGGTAATACCTTGCCTACCTATTATTTTCACTGGGATGTGATGTACGTGGGGTTGTCCCTGTTGAATAATATATTGGAATATGGTGTGATTTAAGGGTTAGGGTTAGGGGGATTATTTGTATGGTCACTAGTGGTACTACACCGCTAGAATAATAACTCTATTTCTCATTAACATTACATAAATGAGAGAGGAATACAGCTTGTAGATCAGCTATTTTCACTTTTTTTTTTTCATTGTAAGAACATGTGGGGTCACTAGTGTCCACTAGTGGTACTGCAGCTGATGTAAAACAATTGTATTGTTTGTTTGTTTGTTTGTCTGTTTTTAGCTATTCATGGTCATCTCAGAGAGATGAAAAAATAACCTTATACTTAGCATTGTAGCTACTTGAACCCTATCTAAGCAAAAATGGCCTATCTACAAAGGTTATCTAAAATACAATGGAGGGGCATTACATGAACAGTTTAACATTTTTAAAGTTTTGTGCCATTTGTCCAATACGCTGAAAACATGTATTAGTAGTAGTATATTATGGGGTTCAAATACTAGGTATTCCTTAAAATATTAAACTAATATTGTGTATAACCTAAAGATTTATCTTTACATACAACACCTTTACATATAGGCTTCCAGGTATGCTTATGCAATGGGAAATTCAAATCCGTCATATGAAATTATGGATCACTAAGTTGACAGATGTATGTGAAATAGCGATATCTGTTGGGGTGAATCACTAACAACAGCATGTGTATTTCTTGTAATTGATGGAATAGGGAGATTATATATTATTTTTTGACAAACTAAATTGAAATGCCATTATATTTACCGTACAACCCTATTATTTTATCCTGTTACTTCCATCCTATATGGTAGATATTCACTAAACGTGTAAGCCTTAGAAACGCCTTAATGGACTTAGTATTTTTAAAGCAAATAATCGTTTCACTCATACAATAGTTTAGTTTTATTTAAAAATAATACTTTGACAGTAGTTGGGAAAATAGTGCCATCTAGTGGATATAGTTTTTCTACCCTGAACTTTGCAGCTTGAATGACTGATGAGGGAAAATACTGCCCTCTGGAGGATGTAGGGGAAATACCACCCCCTGGAGGATACAGGGGGAATACCAAATCATACTGTACATACATATAATGAACTCGAATGTATGACACCATCCACTCACTCATCACTAAGAATTTCAACTAACACAAAACAGACAAAACTAAATATTACTGCACAAACATCTCTAAGAAAATTTAAACTAATACAAAACAGACAAAAATAACGCTACTAAGAAATTTAAACTAACACAAAAACAGACAAAAACATCACGAGTCATCTAGATTACCATAGGTTCCGCAACTATCACTATTGCAGAGTCAGTAGCTTAGGTTACTCGTTGTGCTAAGGTATTGTTAATCTTTGAATTTGTAGATAAAACATATTTCTAGTGTTAGTGGTTAGATCATACATAATCTCACAATCTCTCTCTCCAACACAATTTCACTCATAATTTCTGTTTTCTTTTTTTTTTCTCCTTTTTTTCCCCTCTAAGCCATAACAACTAGTAAACATAACTAATACGGTAGTTGCTCAGTACACCGTTTCACTCATACAATAACTTATATTATTTAGAAATAATGCTTTGACAGTAGTAGGGAAAATAGTGCCATCTAGTGGATATGACAAGTTTCTCTACCCCTGAACCATGTCACCAGAAGGATATAGAGTGGAAATACTGCCCCCCTGGAGGATGTAGGGGAAATACCATGCATACTCATATTTAGGGATTGAATCCTTTTAGCAATAAGCTACAGATACAGATAACTAGAAAAACTAGCAGATCTATAGTCCCATCGAATATCAATACAATTAACATACAATGCTTTCCCCCTTCATCCCTATCCCACTGGTCATGTGTAACATAGTTTTTCTTTTCCTGGGGTGAGACACTAGCTAGATCTGTCTACACAAATCATACTCAGTAAATCAATTTGGTAGACATACTGGTTTGCCACCAACATAATTATCTTACACTTTATATTCTGACACTCTGGTCTACTCGTTACACGATGTGTCACTACTCTGCATAGCAAAACACTATTCATCTGTACAAACCATGCACTTCCTCATTCAACACTAAAACGCACAAAACATAAAATATAGCCACCTAACAGAAAGTATTACAAAAAATAACCACTGAGATTTCCAACGAGCACACAAACCGTACATAAACAGCAAATATTGCAAACATAACATCACAGAGAATTACAAACTAACACAAAACAAAAACAAAAACAAAAACAGTAAATATTGCAAACAACGTCACTGAGAATTAGAACTAACACAAAACCAATGCACTGTACAAACATCTCTAAGAAAATGTTAACTAATACAAAACAGACAAAAATAACACCACTAAGAATTTCATTCAACACTAAAACGCACAAAACATACAACTTTACCACATAACAGACACATTTTACAAAAATAACACCACTAAGAATTTTCAACTAGCATAAAAAACACAAAACATAAAACTTTTGCAATACAACATAAAGTATTACAAAAATAACACCACTAAGAATGTTCAACTAGCACCTAAAACTTTGCAACATAACAAAAATATTTAAAAAAAATAACACCACTAAGAAATTGAAACTAGAAACTAGAAAACATGTTGGACTCTCTTTCATACACTCTCAATCTCTCTCCAACACAATTTCACTCATAATTTCTCTGTTTTCTTCTTTCTTTTTTATCTCTCTAAGCCATAACAACTAGTAAACATAACTAATACGGTAGTGCACAGTACACTATTTCATCAAAATCGGTAACCTATTTGGTAATAACTTTATGGTTATGATTCTATAAAATCTAAAAAACATTTGTAATTCAACCAAAATGTAATTCTGGAGTTTACTAAAATTGTACAATGGGAGCTAAATCAAAATAGTATATATCTATTAATACAAATATATATATTTTTTTAAGTTGTCTGATTTACACATTATTGTAGTAATTTAGTGTTGAGAATTGTTGTGTCACCACATGTGTGGTGAATTGTAACTTGAACGATATTACGGTGATATATACTTTTTACTATTATTGATGCCTTACAATTGTCTAAATAACTATATGAATATGGGGAATAAATCACTGATACTGCTAATATTTTACTTTTGTAGTTTATTCTGTTAGGTACACTGCATTATTCAAGTTAGTAACAAGAAAAAGTACACTCTGATTATGCCCACCAACACCATTCAATATTTTATCAATCATTTCAGATACTCAAATACTAATATAATAATAATTATGAGGTCTCTAAAATGCTTCTAAGTGCTAGGTCTGTTTACTGACCTGTGCTTTTCCTATGCACATTTTCTAATAAAGTACCCTATTCAATCAATCTAAGGCTAGCTAATATTAGTATTCGTTTTTTTTTTTTTTTTTTTTCATATAGGGAGTTATGAATCAACATACTGTTTAACAAAACCATTTGTTTTGAAAAGTACAGTCAATAAAGCTGTTACTGTTAAGGTAAGAAATCTGGTTGCCAAGAAAGGATAAAGAAAAAATAA
The DNA here is from genome assembly GCF_963921795.1 of Nannobrachium achirus. Classification (NCBI taxonomy): domain Eukaryota; kingdom Metazoa; phylum Chordata; class Actinopteri; order Myctophiformes; family Myctophidae; genus Nannobrachium; species Nannobrachium achirus. Next base: position 44,687 of record NW_027664892.1, read on the forward strand.
CCATGTTTTAAACACGTGTTTTTTTTATTTTTTCCAAAAGAATGTACATCTGATCACATTAATGTTGGGTTAACATGGGTTGAACTAATTACCTATATCTAGCTAGGGTCATACACCCCCCTTATTGTTCCACCCTCCCTACCAACCACGCCTATTCCCCATACACGATATAAGGGTATTCAGCGTACGGTGCTCTACACCAGTAACCATGGAGGAATCTACTGAAAGAAGAGAAGAAGTTGACAATGACAAGCCTGACTCTACCACTACTCTTCCAGAGGAAACTGTAGAATTTGGGCCATGGGCGGATTTCATGTCTGAAACGAATGAAGAATACTATCCAGTCCCTGGTACTCCTCCACCATCACCTGTAGGCTATTCTACACCCTACTTCTCACCACCGCCTTCACCACCCAGACCATCTAATTCATTTTCGACTCTAAGCCAGCCTGATTGTCTGGGGAATATAATGCTTCTTGACATTGTAAAAGTATGTGTCTCGAAGCTATTGGATGTGGTAATATTTGACCAGATGAAAGAAGCCTGCTACGGTTGTCAAACAGATCATCCTAGTCAGACAAACCATCAATGTCTGTATCCATTACCAAGATATTATGTATTCAATCATTTTAATGAATTAATCAAAAGACTTTGGAATGGTCGATTCATATTGGGGGTCATGAGTGTGCTGGAAACTCAGGGATTCGATGTCATACCATCCCGAGTTCAAGGGATGTGTGAAGCCTTTCTACACGATCTGAAGGAGGTGGAAGATATTCCAGAAAAGATCGAAGAGACAATTAATTTCGAACATGTGTTGGGTGGAAACTCAAAGAAACATGATGTACTGAACAATCTTGTTACTTTTTGGAGGAACTCACCATCTGTAGAACCAAGTACTGAACAATAGTTCTCAATAATGTACATTTTACTGAGAAGAATATAATGTATATTTCACTGGTGATCATGTTCATATTCATTTATTTAATGAACTCTGTGTATATTTTGTTACCACTGTGTCATTTGACATATAGTAATGTTTTGTCAGTTGTATTGACTATGATTATCCTTGTAAATACTTTTTTGTTTTTTGTTTTGTTTTGGAGTAACACACCATCTGTAGAACCAAGTACTGAACATTATTTCTCAATAATGTACATTTTACTTAGAAGAATATAATGTATATTTTACTGGTGATCATGTTCAATTATTTAATGAACTCTGTGTATATATTTTGTTACCACTGTGTCATTTGACATATAGTAATGTTTTGTCAGTTGTATTGACTATGATTATCCTTGTAAATACTTGTTTATGTTTTTTCTTGTCAAAATAAAAATATACTGATATACTGAATATTTGGTATTGGTAGTATTTTGTTCAATTAAATGGAGGTTTTACTGTAATAGCTTTGAAATTAGTTTTTGTATCACTAGAGAGGTCAGTTTAGCTCACTTCTAATGTAGCCAAAATTATATACATGTATTTTACACCATTTTCAATAGCTATGGTGTTCATTCATATGGGTAATAATGAGGGGAAAATGTATTTAATGATCACTGGGTATATTAATGTTATTCCATTTGTCATATAGTAATGTTTTGTGTGCAAATATTTTACCAATGCACATATCCCATACTGTTACAGATGGGTAAGTAATAGCCTATGTCATAGTATGCTCCGGATGCTCGGTACAACGCATTAAGGGGCGTTGAAAAGCTGTAGATATAAAAAAGGAGAATGGGAAGTCTGCTGCAGTCTCTTTTTTCAAAAAAAAATGGATAACACCCGTGAATTGGGGCTAGAAAAACAGGATTCTGGCGAAGCAGCGACCAATGCATTTTACACCTTCGCTAAAGATGTAGAAAAATCCTTCGACTTTAACGAGAAAGATGGAAAGCCCACAATCTTCCCAGGAATCATTTTTAAAGATGGAGAATATGTTCCCACAGGCATAGATCCCTATTTTGATGGACTTATGCATGGTCGAATTAAATGGATGAATGATACTAATGGAGGGAAAAATATCCCACCAGATGATCATTCAATATACACATCTGAAGCTTTTCTATGTGGTCTTCCACCACAGCACGTATCCGACAGCAATTCAAACAATGATAGTGTTTTCAATTTGAAATCATCACAGTTTGCATGGTTAGGGGAACCGGCTAACATGGAGCATACAGGGGTAGGGGATAATCATCGCTGCGGAGCCTGCCGCCTTCTGCTTTCAAAGTTTCTGCCAGGCGATACACTTTTAAATCAACATGCATTCTACAGCAGAGGAGAATGTCCGTATCTCAAAGCAAACTATACACCCGACCGGCTAAAGATTGCAATTGGTCAGGAGAGATTCCGCAGAGGATTTATTGCACATCCAAACATAATCACAGCCCCCGATGCATGGAAACTACCCGAAGTGAAATTAACAAACAGGATATATGTGACACTGGCAACACAGGAATGGTGTTACTTATGCGGACGTTCAGCTGGTAATCATGTACAAAACTGTTACCAAAAAATGACAGAACTCATACATAGCCTTAACAACGGGCTTCTCGAATTAAAATTATAGTTAGAGTTCTAACAACCGTGATTATACGGTGACATTGTGCATCATTATACATGTAAATACTTGTTCATGTTTTTCTTGTCAAAATAAAATATACTGATATACTGAATATTTGGTATTGGTAGTATTTTGTTCAATTAAATGTTGGTTTTACTGCAATAGCTTTGAAATTAGTTTTGTTTCACTAGAGGGGTCAGCTAGCTCACTTCTAATGTAACCAAAATGATATACATGTATTTTACACCATTTTCAATAGCTATGGTGTTCATTCATATGGGTAATAATGAGGGAGAAAATATATTTAATGATCACTGAGTATATTAATGTTATCCTATGTGCATAATATGACTAGTAATGTTTTGTGTGCAAATATTTTACCAATAGGCCTACATATATCCCATACTGTAACAGTACGGGTAACCTGCATAGGTCCTAGTATGAAACACACTCGGTGTGATCATATGTACATTCTTTTGGAAAAAATAAAAAAAACACGTGTTTAAAACATGGTTATTTTTTCTTTATCCTTTCTTGGCAACCAGATTTCTTACCTTAACAGTAACAGCTTTATTGACTGTACTTTTCAAAACAAATGGTTTTGTTAAACAGTATGTTGATTCATAACTCCCTATATGAAAAAAAAAAAAAAAAAAAAAAACGAATACTAATATTAGCTAGCCTTAGATTGATTGAATAGGGTACTTTATTAGAAAATGTGCATAGGAAAAGCACAGGTCAGTAAACAGACCTAGCACTTAGAAGCATTTTAGAGACCTCATAATTATTATTATATTAGTATTTGAGTATCTGAAATGATTGATAAAATATTGAATGGTGTTGGTGGGCATAATCAGAGTGTACTTTTTCTTGTTACTAACTTGAATAATGCAGTGTACCTAACAGAATAAACTACAAAAGTAAAATATTAGCAGTATCAGTGATTTATTCCCCATATTCATATAGTTATTTAGACAATTGTAAGGCATCAATAATAGTAAAAAGTATATATCACCGTAATATCGTTCAAGTTACAATTCACCACACATGTGGTGACACAACAATTCTCAACACTAAATTACTACAATAATGTGTAAATCAGACAACTTAAAAAAAAATATATATTTGTATTAATAGATATATACTATTTTGATTTAGCTCCCATTGTACAATTTTAGTAAACTCCAGAATTACATTTTGGTTGAATTACAAATGTTTTTTAGATTTTATAGAATCATAACCATAAAGTTATTACCAAATAGGTTACCGATTTTGATGAAATAGTGTACTGTGCACTACCGTATTAGTTATGTTTACTAGTTGTTATGGCTTAGAGAGATAAAAAAGAAAGAAGAAAACAGAGAAATTATGAGTGAAATTGTGTTGGAGAGAGATTGAGAGTGTATGAAAGAGAGTCCAACATGTTTTCTAGTTTCTAGTTTCAATTTCTTAGTGGTGTTATTTTTTTTAAATATTTTTGTTATGTTGCAAAGTTTTAGGTGCTAGTTGAACATTCTTAGTGATGTTATTTTTGTAATACTTTATGTTGTATTGCAAAAGTTTTATGTTTTGTGTTTTTTATGCTAGTTGAAAATTCTTAGTGGTGTTATTTTTGTAAAATGTGTCTGTTATGTGGTAAAGTTGTATGTTTTGTGCGTTTTAGTGTTGAATGAAATTCTTAGTGGTGTTATTTTTGTCTGTTTTGTATTAGTTAACATTTTCTTAGAGATGTTTGTACAGTGCATTGGTTTTGTGTTAGTTCTAATTCTCAGTGACGTTGTTTGCAATATTTACTGTTTTTGTTTTTGTTTTTGTTTTGTGTTAGTTTGTAATTCTCTGTGATGTTATGTTTGCAATATTTGCTGTTTATGTACGGTTTGTGTGCTCGTTGGAAATCTCAGTGGTTATTTTTTGTAATACTTTCTGTTAGGTGGCTATATTTTATGTTTTGTGCGTTTTAGTGTTGAATGAGGAAGTGCATGGTTTGTACAGATGAATAGTGTTTTGCTATGCAGAGTAGTGACACATCGTGTAACGAGTAGACCAGAGTGTCAGAATATAAAGTGTAAGATAATTATGTTGGTGGCAAACCAGTATGTCTACCAAATTGATTTACTGAGTATGATTTGTGTAGACAGATCTAGCTAGTGTCTCACCCCAGGAAAAGAAAAACTATGTTACACATGACCAGTGGGATAGGGATGAAGGGGGAAAGCATTGTATGTTAATTGTATTGATATTCGATGGGACTATAGATCTGCTAGTTTTTCTAGTTATCTGTATCTGTAGCTTATTGCTAAAAGGATTCAATCCCTAAATATGAGTATGCATGGTATTTCCCCTACATCCTCCAGGGGGGCAGTATTTCCACTCTATATCCTTCTGGTGACATGGTTCAGGGGTAGAGAAACTTGTCATATCCACTAGATGGCACTATTTTCCCTACTACTGTCAAAGCATTATTTCTAAATAATATAAGTTATTGTATGAGTGAAACGGTGTACTGAGCAACTACCGTATTAGTTATGTTTACTAGTTGTTATGGCTTAGAGGGAAAAAAAGGAGAAAAAAAAAGAAAACAGAAATTATGAGTGAAATTGTGTTGGAGAGAGAGATTGTGAGATTATGTATGATCTAACCACTAACACTAGAAATATGTTTTATCTACAAATTCAAAGATTAACAATACCTTAGCACAACGAGTAACCTAAGCTACTGACTCTGCAATAGTGATAGTTGCGGAACCTATGGTAATCTAGATGACTCGTGATGTTTTTGTCTGTTTTTGTGTTAGTTTAAATTTCTTAGTAGCGTTATTTTTGTCTGTTTTGTATTAGTTTAAATTTTCTTAGAGATGTTTGTGCAGTAATATTTAGTTTTGTCTGTTTTGTGTTAGTTGAAATTCTTAGTGATGAGTGAGTGGATGGTGTCATACATTCGAGTTCATTATATGTATGTACAGTATGATTTGGTATTCCCCCTGTATCCTCCAGGGGGTGGTATTTCCCCTACATCCTCCAGAGGGCAGTATTTTCCCTCATCAGTCATTCAAGCTGCAAAGTTCAGGGTAGAAAAACTATATCCACTAGATGGCACTATTTTCCCAACTACTGTCAAAGTATTATTTTTAAATAAAACTAAACTATTGTATGAGTGAAACGATTATTTGCTTTAAAAATACTAAGTCCATTAAGGCGTTTCTAAGGCTTACACGTTTAGTGAATATCTACCATATAGGATGGAAGTAACAGGATAAAATAATAGGGTTGTACGGTAAATATAATGGCATTTCAATTTAGTTTGTCAAAAAATAATATATAATCTCCCTATTCCATCAATTACAAGAAATACACATGCTGTTGTTAGTGATTCACCCCAACAGATATCGCTATTTCACATACATCTGTCAACTTAGTGATCCATAATTTCATATGACGGATTTGAATTTCCCATTGCATAAGCATACCTGGAAGCCTATATGTAAAGGTGTTGTATGTAAAGATAAATCTTTAGGTTATACACAATATTAGTTTAATATTTTAAGGAATACCTAGTATTTGAACCCCATAATATACTACTACTAATACATGTTTTCAGCATATTGGACAAATGGCACAAAACTTTAAAAATGTTAAACTGTTCATGTAATGCCCCTCCATTGTATTTTAGATAACCTTTGTAGATAGGCCATTTTTGCTTAGATAGGGTTCAAGTAGCTACAATGCTAAGTATAAGGTTATTTTTTCATCTCTCTGAGATGACCATGAATAGCTAAAAACAGACAAACAAACAAACAAACAATACAATTGTTTTACATCAGCTGCAGTACCACTAGTGGACACTAGTGACCCCACATGTTCTTACAATGAAAAAAAAAAAGTGAAAATAGCTGATCTACAAGCTGTATTCCTCTCTCATTTATGTAATGTTAATGAGAAATAGAGTTATTATTCTAGCGGTGTAGTACCACTAGTGACCATACAAATAATCCCCCTAACCCTAACCCTTAAATCACACCATATTCCAATATATTATTCAACAGGGACAACCCCACGTACATCACATCCCAGTGAAAATAATAGGTAGGCAAGGTATTACCCCAAAATAACACATCTGCAAAGCTGTTAGCCTATGGGTTCAATATAGCTCATCTACAAGCTGGTACTCAAAATAACAAAATCTACAAGCTACATGCAAATATAATTATTAATGGACAATAGAAATACAATTTCACAGCTGCAGTACCACTTGTGACCATTAGTGACCATACATGTTCCTATGACAATACCAAATCTTTGTCATCTTTGTAACATTAGGACATAGTCATGTTTCATACCAACCACCCAATGGAAATAATAGATATAAGCTATGTCCACAATTAACACATCTCCTATCTTGGAGTCCCGGGGTTAAAAATCACAAATCTACAAAACTAACATACTGTACATCTAATTTAATTATTATACAAAATAAATGTAAGATGGGGTGACACAAGGAGTTGCATTAGTGTGTCATAGTCTTTAAACTGTTTTTACTGCAATCAGGTGTATGGACTCTAAAGATAAGCACCCTTCCCCCTGGGTCTATGCATGTTCTTGCAATACAAAATGTGGAAATAACCGATCTACAAGCTGACACTCTATAATTCTTTGTAATATTAGGACATTGTCATGTGTATTGTCAGTTCTATCCAATATCATTGCATTCAGTGCAAAAAACACCTAATATATACATGACTGGGACAACCCGGTTTGGTTGACAGCATATCTAAGTTAAATGTATTACTATGCAACACTTTGGTCATGTTGAGGTAAATAGTTTGAATAATCTAGTGTCTTGAGAACACAGATTAGACCTCCACAATACAACTATAAGTAGTATAGTTAGTCAAACTAGTGAAAATAGCTTATCTACAAGCTGGATTCCTCTCTCATTTATGTAATGTTAATGAGAAATAGTTATTATTCTATAGGTGTAGTACCACTAGTGGCCATAAGTGACCACACATGTTCCTATGACAATACCAAATCCACCCCTGCTAACATGTCATCTTTGTAACATTAGGACATTGTCATGTGTAGTACCAATACTGACCACTATGTCAGAGTTTGAGGTGGGGAGGGTTTGAATTATAGATGCAGATGAAACTACCTGTAGTTTTAATATCAAATAGAGTTACAACAGAGGGTAATCAATATCTTCCAATCATTTTTATATTAACAAATGCCTAAACACATAAAATAGCAGATCTACATGCTGGTGCTAAAAATCACAAAATCCCTGCTTGTTTGTGTATCTGTCACTTGAATTATGTTCAAGAAATAGGCAAATTCCAAAATGCAATGATTTTGTTTTCTAGTGTCAGTAAAAACCCCGAAAAACCTCCCATGTCCGTACAGAATGGGTTGAAGAACAATACCTCAGAACTCTGTTAGTGATTATATTAAAAGCTCTTTCCTAGTATCTGTGATGAAAATTAGATAAGAAAAAACTTGGTGGTTGAAGAATGAGGAACTTTGTATAGAAGAAATGGATTAACTAAGCACAGTTGGGACCCTTAGCAAACATATGTAGTTATATCATTTACTTAAACGTTGATTTTATTTATTTTTACCCTATAAAACCATGGTATGGCCTATGATCACATTATATTTTATCGAATGGCTGATTAGTTATGAGAAGCTTTCAAATAACATGCTACCTAATGTTAGTGTTATAAGAGATAAAGATAGCATAGTACCCTACTTGGTGTCATCTGGGTAGTGTAGATAAGAATACTTGTGAAAAATGAGGAAGTTTAGGATTAACTAAGCACAGTTGGGACACTTGGTACAACATGTAGTTATTTCACCTACTTTTACACATGATTTTATTTCTTTTTACCCTTTTAAACCATGGTATGGCCTATGATCATATTATGTTTTATCGAAAGGTTGATTGTCGTGTAACACTTTCAAATGACAGATCAGCTACTGCTAGTATGATCAGAGATAAAGATATAGAGTACCTTCTTGGTGTCATCTGTGGGGGGGTCAGATAAGGGTAATTAGATACCTTGATAAGGAAATATATTTGTGCACCCTGTCATACAGTACCCAATATGACTATGCATGGGTGGAAGGGTTTTGAAATCACAGGTGTAGATGAAACTAAATTATAATGTAGGTTTAATATCAACTAAGGGCTTCAGAGTTAGTAAAGGGGGTCCTCAAAAGCTTCCAATCATTTTATATTAACACTGTAGAACTGTACACAAAAATAGCAGATCTACATGCATACAATGTTTCGCACTGCGAGACGTTGTGAGCTTGCAGATTGGCTATTTTCGCAAAGAGGTTTGGTGTAGGGGGACAAAATAGCAGACCGAGTACATATTATAATACCAATTTATTAGGTAATGATGGCTCAAGTGGTTAAATATATGAAAAAGAGCCATTGACATGACTCCAAAATACACTGATGTCTGTGCGGTCAAACAGCAAACAGATGGACAGACACAGATGACCTAGAAGTTGTACAATAACTATTACACATACAACTTACAATATACCATTGCCCCAACCATGTCATGCAATGTCACTAGTAAAGCAAAGTTACGATTTGAGGCAGGGGACAGTTTTAAAATTAGATAAGCCTAAGACCACCTGGTGCTACTTTTTTGATAGGGACTCCCGTTCCTCCCTCTCTCCCTCTCTCTCTCTCTCTCTCTCTCTCTCTCTCTCTCTCTTCTCTATGTCATCATTAAAACATGCACACTAATTATACTATTAATAAATCTATACAACTGTAGTACCATTTCTGACCGTATCCCTCGTGAATGTGTCAAATCATACACATTATAAGCAATAAAGCTTTTGCCTAGAAGGGTTCATGTGGTTAAATATGCTTATTGCTTAATGTCAGATAATATCCTCAGAGTTACTATAAAGTTGTTAACACTGTAGAACTGATGCCTAAAATATCAGATACACAATGCATAATATGATATTGCAGTGTAATGTTGTGAGTTTGTAGATTGGCTATTTTTAATACAGTAGGTATTGTTTTCTTATCACTCTTTATACAGACAACGTACGTTGGAACGAGAAAAAGAAGTTGGTGCAATATTGCAAACAGATGGACAGACACAGATGGCCTAGATGTAGTACATTATCTATTTATTACATACACATCATACAATATTCCATTGCCCCAATCATGTTGCTGTAATGTTACAGTTAGAAACAACCCACACCATTGACTGATTGTCACACACACACACACACACACACACACACACACACACACACACACATACACACACACACACAGTCAACCGATTTTTTTGCGACATCCATGATTGCTGTCACTTTACCCCCCCCACCAACCCCCTCCCTTTCACCACCCCTCCCTCTCTCTCTCTCTCTCTCTCTCCTCCTCTCCTCCTCTCCTCTACTCTTGCATACTGTAGTACTTTTTAAAAACTTATAAACCAACAATATAAAACATAAAACCATAACACTATAAAATATTAGTTATGATTATATTAAATATGCAGATTTTGAAATTTTTATTCATTAATTAAAATATTTTAATCCATCTAATTAATTATGCATTAATTAAAATAGCGCCCCCTAGTGGTAGGAATTTTGCACACATATAGTGTATACTAAGACTACTCGTGTACACTCGTATGTAACATTAAAGTATAAAGTACAAAACTTCTTGCGGTTTTGCAGAAAAAGAAAGAGAACGCGTGCAAGACATTTGAACTTAAAGTACTGTACAGTACATGTCATATTTTGTATTGCTATATGACACATTCAAATATGACTCCTTTGTGCGTAAACCAAATACATCAATTATGCTGAAAACCTTTTTTTTTTTTTTTTTTTTTGCATGGACAAAACAGCACACTTCTTTAATCAGTCTTCTTAGAGGGGCTTTGGACCCATCATGGTTAACTGATTTTAAGCTGCAATCTTAAATGTATTTTTCTGGGGTAAACATTCGGCGAAAGTACACAAGGAAGCTTAAGGGGAATATTGTGTTTATATGAAGTACTGTACAGTTCAACTTTTGGCGTTTGTGGTGCCCCCTATGGGCAGAACAGAAATGGCTTTTGGAGGTTCAAATTCGAGTGCCGCGCTGCAAGCTTGTAGATCTGCTATTTTTGAAAAGTCGTGGAAAATGTGTGCAAATCTTTGAATATAATGTATTTTTTAAGCGAACATTTGTGACTCAAATTTTGCTTCTTGGTGGTCCCTGGAACTAGATATTTTGAGATGGGGGGTCCGTGGCCAAATACATATCATTTTGGGGGTCCTTCACATGAAAAGGTTTGAGCACCACTGACATCGAAACATAGGTTTTTCAAAAAAAGAAAAACCTTAGAAGGATTTGAAATATTCAAAGATTTTCATGATTTTTCAAAAATAGCAGATCTACAAGCTCGCAGCGCGGCACTCGGTGCCGCGCTGTGAGCTTGTATATCTGCTATTTTTCAATAGTTTAAAGCACAGGGGCCCCACAGTGAATCCTTGTACCCAGGGCCCAGAATTTGGTGCGACACCCCTGCTCAGAAAGATGGATACACATGCACGGACAGGGGCTCTCTGGCCTGCAGACCTGGCAAAACAATAATACCAATACAAAATTAATACTTAAAAATTAATTTAGTACACAATTATTGTGTTCATTACAACTTGATCCACATTAATACAAATGTGTATATTCTTGCTACAGATAATCCTTCCTGTGTCAGGTTTTTATTTCCCCCATAAATCAAACCAAATCGTTCATAATTATGGGGTCATTATCCTCTATGACAACAGTAATTTATGTCTTTCTATTACTTTTCATACAAGTCTCCTTTCTCTCTCTCTCTCTCTCTCTCTCTCTCTCTCTCTCTCTCTCTCTCTCTCTCTCTCTCTCTCTCTCCATTATTGTTTGACACACCAAGACCCAGCTTGCACCATACTGTTGAGTTTAGTATGGATATACTATATGTGAAGAAATAATGTTGCAGTGATATTGATGTTGTACTCATACAGCTCCATTTACAATCAGTTAACCGATCAGTAGACAAACTTTAATTGTTTATCATTGTATGAAAGCAAAATTGTAGGACATACAAAATGACACTTTTTTTGGTCAGTTGTCAAAGGCTCAGCTCATTATCTATGGAGATTTATTAACAAGTAATTAAGTCATTATCGATCAGTTAGTGGTCACAAAGTGTATTATGGTATTGACTTGTTCATTGATAGCAACAATGTGCTTCAATGTCAACCACAGAAGAGGAAATAATCAATCAGTTGATGGCCTCCATGATACAAGGCAATGAATAGAATGGTACTGTATCTATGGCAATATGTGGCGTTGGGTCCTGCAGCAAAGAACATGGCATTACAACACTCATATTATTTATTTTTATCCCACGATTTTGTAACCCATTTTTCACCCAGTGCCAAATGCCTAAGCTGTAATCCTGGGCGCTACTCTCCCCCTGCCAACCTAGGGAAGAGCCCCGAACTGAGCTCATGCTTCCTTCAGTGCATGAGGAGTGAGCAGGCCGCTTCTTATCACCTGACAGGGATGAGTTCCCCCGGTAGGACGTAGCGCGTGGAAGGAACACGTTATTCCAACCAGTTCCTTTCCCATCCATCAGGCACCCCGGCTGGCCAGGGGGAGGCAGAAAAGAGAAACATTTTGCCTTATGAAGACGTAAAGTGGAAACGTTGCAGTTGCCTATAATAAAAGTGAGTTTTTGCAGCATATAAACAGTGTACAGGCGTTCCTCTCCTTCCATTATCTGATACCTTGATGTGCAGCACCTGGCCTGAATACAGGCTTGAGATGTGCACACAATTTTGTCTATGAGCCAGAAAAGAGACCAGGATTACTGCATGTTTTTTTGAGGGTACCTACCCTGCCTACACAGCGTCCCCGGTGGGAATCGAACCCGGGACCTTCTAGCTGTGAGACACTTAAGACATTGGCCTATCTACTGTATACTGTACTCTGTACTGTATACTGATTACTGATTACAAAAATGGATACAAGCAAACACTGGATTTACTGGATAGATTGTTGTTATAAATAATACAAATAAAACTGAGAAAACAAGAAGATTATATGGATGATGAATGAAAGATAACCACTGTGAGCTATGTTATGATCAGCCCTTATGGGGACCAGTCTAAGAGAATGACATGCTTGGTAGAATGCCTGTTATAACCCTGCACAAAGTGTCAGTCCGTCAGTCTGTCTGTCACACCTCACACGTCACACTCTTGCCCTGCTCATATCTCCGCAACCGTTGCCCCGATCCATGCCAAATTTTGCACACACCTTCCTTGCCTGCCAAACTACAACCTCCAAGGACTCCCGGAGCTCCAGGGACCCCCAGGTCCCTGGGGGACCCCCAGATGTAAAAAATGACCAAATGTGCTAAACTGACCAAATGACCACCCCCACGGGGCTGCTCACGGGGAATTCCCGGGGACCACCCACTCCTGGTGCTCCAGAACAGATGCAAAAGTGGTGGCGCCCCCAGTGGAGGACCCCCTACACTGCAGCTCACATAAAATGCCGTAACTCCGGCTAGGAGCGACCGGGACAGCCGGGGCCCGTACCTATTCGTCCGCCTTGCCGGCGCGGAGACCCCACCCCTCATTTCTCACATGGCCCTCTTCTAGCGCCACCATGAGGCCGATTCTTGCAAAACACATTTTTGGACACTGCTCCTACAATTTTTGCCCTAAAATCACGCAAATCGGTACACAGTATGTCTACACTCATCCCATCAACATGAATCTCTCCCATATAGCGCCACCTCCAGGCCGATTTTTAAAAACACATTTTTGGACACTGCTCCTACAGATTTTGCCCTAAAATCACGAAAATCACTACACAGTATGTCTACACTCATGTCATCAACATGGATCAGGAAGATTTTGGCAAAACACATTTTTGCCCTATTTGTGGAGATAAGTGACCTACGGTCGCTTATCTCCCGATTAGGGAGTGTTACTGGTAGGTATATTATGTTACACGTAAAATTGTCAATCCATAATCTGGGTTTAATTCTATTATTTAAAGCTCTCTTTTGAATGCTTAGGCTTTATGGGCTTTCTAACATGCTACTTGACATGCTACGACCTCTTATATAATCCTCACTCTAGCTTGTTGTACACCGACGTGACGGCTTGCTTGACATTTCCAAACACAGATATAAAGCGTTTGTGTACTTTACTAGTTTCTCATGGCTTTGCTGCTTCTCTGTTCAGCTGTGGTACTCTCCGTCCACTCTTGAACAGCTCCGGTTTCTGTTTGAACCTCCGTGGTCTTTGTGTTTGCTCCTGGGTTGAGCGTGCGGATTGACTAAACTAAACTGTTGTGGTTTGGGGGGATACGGATAGGGTCCTTAACGTTGCCCATGTGCCCAGAGAGTATTCCCAGAAAATCCACTGGCTGGCACACCACAGGTGTATCGTTGTGTTCCCTTGTTCCACAGTATCTCTGTCGTTCATCCTTGTCTCTGTCTCACTGAATCATGTGAGACAGGTGAAATTGTCTTCTTGCCTTTTAAGGGTTCCCTGCACAATCCAACTTGGATACTCATTTATGCTGTATTGGGAACTGCCAGAACCCAGATCAACCATGCATGAATCTTAAATATTCAGCTGTGATATAAGCCCTTACCCTTAATATCCATAGTTAAGTATTCATAGTTGGCTAATTTAACATCTCAGAATCAGAACATAACACTAGTTTAATGAATTGAGGATTTCGGATTTAGAGAGACAGATTGTAGAAGAGGGAATACTGTCACTGTTAAAGCATATGCTGAAACTGTCACTCCTATTAGGGGTGGGCAATATAATCGACATGGCAATACATCGCAATAGTTTATTTGCCAGTACTGTATCGATACTTCAGGCCGTAGTAGTACTTTGAGGTAAATAAAATATGTTCCCATGCATAGTAACCAATGGTAGAAGTCCGGTCCTGACACTCTGCTGCCTCTAGATGTCGCTATACCATAGTAGCTACTTCCCCTTCCCACGGTTCAGTGAGTGAAGTCTCTCGAGAAAATGGCTACGAACGACGAAAACAATAGCATTAGAGCAGCACCTTCAGCTTTTAAAGCTGATATATCGCAATAGTATCACAATAGTATCGTATCGCAAAAATTCACAATATATGGTGATACTATTACTGTACATCATGACCCAAGTATCGTGATACGTATTTCATTGCGATATTCTTGCCAATATCCACCCCTACCTACTATGTCTGATATTTTTACCCCTACTGTAATAACCAATGCTGAAAATGCAGTTGACACTGTCAAATGTATTTTTTGCCAACCTGATTGTTGATTGATGTTGGTGATTTTTTTTTCTTTTTTTTAAGGTTTGTTTTGGGGCTTTTATGCCTTTATTGATAGGAAGGACAGTTGACTGACAGGAAATAGAGTAGTGAAGTGTGACGTAATTTACACATCCTACCTGGTTTGCGGTTTTCTTCCCCCATTCTAAATTCCCATAGACCTTTTTCATATCGCGTCATACAGCAGGGACCCCCACAATCTTTTCATAGATAGTTTCGTTGTTTGACAGCGCAATCATCAGTGTATTTTGGATTCATGTCAATTTGTGTTTTCAGATATTTAACCACTTGAACCGTTAATACGTAATCAACTTGATTTTCACTCTGTACTGCCCTTTTCCCCCTCTACACCAATGCATCACAATGCCTTGCACTGTGAGGCGTTGTGAGCTTGTAAATTTGCTATTTTTGGCTAAAGTTCTCTGAATATGGACACTAGGGTTCAAGTGGTTAATATAAAAAAAATAGATTTTTTTTTCTATCACTCAAAGATTTGGAGGACCCCCTGGAGTAACTCTGAGGACCCCCTAGGGGTCCCGGACCCCCTGTTGAAGACTCCTGAACTAAGGTTTTAGTTATTTTGGTAGACAATGTAATATCTGTGGAATAAGAGAGATAAGAGGTGTTCTGTGGGGGAGCTCAGAACAACATTGATTTGGTTACCCTGGCAACCAGATCAACTAGCCTCACATTGTGGGACCCACCGTCTCATGCCATCAATTCCTCTGACGAGAGAAAATCTCAGGTAGGGGTGGGCGATGTGGAAAAATACAATATCACAATATTTTTTCCAGGCTGTATCACGATACACGATCTTATCACGATTCTTTTTCATGTTGGTTTTTATGGTGATTTTTCCTCGAAGTGGGGTCCAGGGACTCTCTGGGTTCCTTTTGGGAGGTCTACATTGACCCTTACAAGTACTGTATGTAATTCCCATTTGGTTTCATTTGTATACTGTCAGAGTTAAGGGGAGACCTTGACATTGTAGTTTGAGAACTACTGAGTTAGACCAAAATGTAGGTTTAAATTGAATTCTGCAATGAATATTAACAATTCAACAGGATTTTTTAAAAGGCTCCCTCATTGTATCACAATATATATGATATCTCCGAAAAGGTATATCGTGGAGGCATAGTATCATCTCAACGATATTTATAACCATATCCCCCACCCCTATCTCAGGTACGCCTCTGATTGTGTTGGCTTGCTCATGTCTGTGTGGTCTTTCACCACTTGTTGTGTCCCAGACATTATAGCTGAGGCCAAACTGGTCAAAAATCATCCATTTGGTGCACTTGGTGGAGAGTTTCTGATTTTTGGTATGGTGTTCGGTATGGGTATAAGGTTTTCAAAAACCATCGCAAACAAGTTGGGCTCGCCCCCTAGTGGTCTGTTTGCAATGAATCAAATATTAGATATGTCAGTATATGGTTCAAACCCCAAATAATTGATGAAAGAGATTTTCCAATGGATTCTGTTACTATTGGGTATGATAAACAACATACTAAAAATTCAGGAAAAAATAACTACCGGAAAGGCACCATTTTCAAGATGACGTCCACGATGGCTGCCGGGAGCTGAAAATGACTATAAACTGGGTTTTAATGTGTAAAAATTCATAATAAATCTGCACTTGGTGAAGAGTTTTTGATTTTTGGCATGGTGTTAGGTATGGGTATAAGGTTTTTAAAAACCATCGCAAACAAGTTGGGCTCGCCCCCTAGTGGTCTGTTTGCAATGAATTCAATAGTAGATTTGTCAGTATATGGTTGAAACCCCAAATAATTGATAAAATATTTTCCAATGGATTCTCTTACTATTGGGTATGATAAACAACATACTAAAAGTTTAGGAAAAAATAACTACCAGAAAGGCACCATTTTCAAGATGGCGTCCACGATGGCTGCCAGGAGCTTAAAATGCCTATGAACTGGGTTTTAATGTGTAAAAAATCATAAAGAATATGCACTTGGTGAAGAGTTTTTGAATTTTGGCATGGTGTTAGGTATGGGTATAAGGTTTTCAAAAACCATTGCAAACAAGTTGGGCTCGCCCCCTAGTGGTCTGTTTGCAATGAATCAGATATTAGATAGGTCAGTATATTTTAGACCACTAGGGGGCGAGCCCAACTTGTTTGCGATAGTTTTTGAAAACCTTATACCCATACCTAACACCATGCCAAAATGTAAAAGCTAGTTACCAAGTGCATATTTTATATGAATTTTTACACATTAAATAGGCATTTTTAGCTCCTGGCAGCCATCGTGGACGACATCTTGACAATGATGCCTTTCCAGTAGTTATTTTTTCCTAAACTTTTAGTATGTTGTTTATCATACCCAATAGTAACAGAATCCATTGAAAAATCTCTTTCATCAATTATTTGGGGTTTGAACCATATACTGACATCTAATATTTGATTCATTGCAAACAGACCACTAGGGGGCGAGCCCAACTTGTTTGCGATGGTTTTTGAAAACCTTATACCCATACCTAACACCATACCAAAAATCAGAAACTCTTCACCAAGTGCACCAAATTGATGGTTTTTGACCAGTTTGGCCTCAGCTATTACTGTATAGTAGATATCTATCAAATCATCTGTCTTTTGCGACACTAAGTTGCCGGCTATACAAATA
This sequence comes from Nannobrachium achirus, assembly GCF_963921795.1. NCBI lineage: Eukaryota > Metazoa > Chordata > Actinopteri > Myctophiformes > Myctophidae > Nannobrachium > Nannobrachium achirus. The sequence continues at coordinate 62,273 of NW_027664892.1, forward strand.
TGTTTTTTTTCCCCCGGCCACACACAAACGTAGATTTCTGTAAACGGATAAATAAGTGAAGATTTACTAACATATCCGATCCAGTGAATCTGTGCAGACTTGAAAAACGGAGTTGGTGCATGTGTGTGTGAGAGAGAGAGACACACACACACACACACACACACACACACACACACACACACACACACACACACACACACACACACACACACACACACACACACACACACAGATATACGAAAATGTGGGTTTAGAAAAAGATCCATACTCGTGTAGCCAGGGCCTAGAGATAACAGTTTCTGCAGATAGCCAGGCTGTAGACAACGACACGACTGAGAGTTCTTAATTCACACCTCTTTCTGAAGTGAAGTCTGAAGTATTTTGCAGTTGATAATGATAACAACAAATGTGGAGGTGCTTCATGTGGTGTTACTGTATGTCTGCCAGCATGGACCATGTCTGTACAGTTAACTTCACACTGACACACTGAAACACCTGAATGAAACGCACCCACAACAAAATATCTTCGGCTTCATGATTCACTTGAAAACACAGTTCTGGTTGAGTAGTGGAGTGTGTTGAATTTATGTTGTCAATGGGATGATAGGGGTCCAACCTATGTTCCCCAGGTTCTATGTTCCCCACCTCACAGCATAGAACCTCGGGAAGGGGTCCAACCTATGTTCCCCAGGTTCTATGTTCCCCAGGTTCTATGTTCCCCACCTCACAGCATTAGTTTAGTGAGGTTATGGTTATGGTTATGGTTAGGGTTAGGGTTAGGGTCAGGGGTAGGGTTAGGGTTAGGTGGTAAGAAAGTGGGGAACATAGAACCTCTGGAACATAGAACCTGGGGAACATAGAACCTGGGGAACATAGGTACGGTCCCGGATGATACATCATCTCTGTTTTGTTTGGTGTGATGAGATGGGGTCCGTTGTTGACATTAGAAATGCTGGAGAGAGCATTGAAATGTGTGGTTTTCCTCCTTTTAATACAACAGTTCTGAAGAAAGTAGAGTGTAGAGGCAGAAAGAGTGTGTGTGTGTGTGCGTGCGTGCGTGCGTGTGAGTGCATGCATGCGTGTGTGCGTGCGTGCTTGTGTGTATACTGTACCTATGCGTGTGTCTGATTGTGTGCGTGTCCACATGCTGTTTTGGCACATTACAATTCCGTTTTATTCCTTTAATCCATATTTAATGTGGATTATAGGAATTACATTTGTCCACAGAGGTATTCATTTCAACATAATTAGCTAATATCACTGAGACGTACTGTACAGTACAACTGATAAATAAACCTAACACAGCTAGGCTTTAATATGTCAAAGTTAATGGTTACTATTCTACCAAGCCTGGACAACAGGTCTTTACCATCAACATTTTGTCCAAGAAATGTTATGCACGTTCAACATACACTGGTGCCTGGAATGGCTACAAAAAGTCTAAGTGGATTATTGCAGTATTAATGTGTGCCTGTGAGCGGGCGGCAGAAAACTGATTTCAAAGGACGGGACAGTTTTTAAGACTTACTTAAGCATTCACTTGTAATTGAAAATGTTTAATCCTTAATGGCCACCACATTAGACGCTCTTTATGATCTACCAAGTCATTACTTACTTGAATAGGTTGTGATTAAAGAAACATTTGAATATATATTAATATAACTTTGAATGTAGCTTGAGTTGTCGATAACCTTACAAAGCAACTTAACACATGGGAGGCCAAGGTTTCTAACATTTCTAGCTGTTGCTGCTGCCGTCGTTCACCTACGCTTTAATTTTGAAGAGCCTTGGAAGCTTCGTGTGTGTGCACGTGAGTGTCCACTGACGATTGAGGAAGAAGATCCATTTGTTACAATTCACAATAACTGTGAATTGCCTCGAAACTAGCCTCGGAAACCCAGACTTTTATTTTGGTGATAGGAAGAAAAAATAAAACCTTGAAACTAACACATTGGCTATTCAAATTACACAGCTATGCTTTAAATAATAATTATGTGCAACTGTGGTGTGGATGCTTATAGACATACAGCTATGATACCGAGTTGGCATGTATTTTGTTGTGTATGTATTTATTTATTTATTGGGAAAAAGCTTCCGTTACATGTACTGTACTGTACCTGTTTCCTATTTCCAATACTTTTACTTCTACTCCACAATACATCTCGGATCCAAATATTGTACATTTACTCCACCACATTAATTTGAAAACTTTAGTTAGTGCTGATACTTTTACTTTTACCACTGGTATATCAATAAACGAGAACTACTATTCTATCTCTTTCTCATAATGCCCAAATGTAATCCTTTGTTCTGCTGTCATAAGCCCACGTTTGCCAATAGTCTTCAGGTGTTAATGGTCAGTTTCGAAAAATTCACACAGTAACTGTGTGAATTACTGCTCGAAACTGGACATTAACACCTAAAATAGCTAACTGTAGCTATGCTAAGTGCTTTGTGTAACTTGGGTCTCAGTGTTTGTGTAACTTCGTGAAGGATCATCTGACTGATAATAAACCACAATCTACAGGCTTAACCGCCTCGCATTGTGAGCTTGTAGATTTTCATAGATTGGCAAAAATAGAGTTGGATCACGTTTTATTCTAGTTGTTTATACGATGGCTACATTGTGTCTGAGAGGAGAAATCTCATCAAATGGTGACCTGTGGATCAAATGCAGAATAAATAATCGGCCTTGACGTGAAAAGGGTTGAAAACGAGTGCCTTAAACCAAAAGTAGTTCACCCCTTTTCCTTTTACCTGTAGTATTTTCATGGTTTACTGCTTGATAGTCATTGTCATGCACATCTTCACATCCCTCTCCGCTTGGTGCCCATTCTTCCCTCAAGAGGACATTTTGTTGAACACATGCAGCTCTAATTACCGCTGTGACTTCCTTGAGATCTTCCATTGGTTAGGTACAGTAGCTGTGCCCTTTCAATCACAACTCCGGTTGAGTTTTGGAGTGTGTTGAATTTCTTTTTGCCTCTGGGATGATACTCATTATCTCTGTGTGGTGTGAGGAGGGATGTGCTGAGTGGGTATGCAGAGTCTCCAGGCAGGCGGTAGTCACTTCCCATTACATGCTGGCAGTGGCCAGATAATGGGCAGTTCCCCAGCATCATGCACCGTCCCCAGCCCAACCAGAGTACAGTACACACCCAGGAACAGAATGTCTGATGTGCAGACTGCCTGGAGTTGATTAATGGCATGTCCTTTCCTGTGTATGCAATGCCTGACAACAGCCTAAGCTTGTAGAGATTGTAGATCTGCCATTGTATGTGACACACTGACACTGGCACACACCTTTGTATAGACCGGCGATTTCTTGAGCAACACCTTGTAGAACAGGGGTTTTCAAAGTGGGTGACGGGGCACCCTGGGGTGCCGTGACGGCAGTCCAGGGGTGCCGCGAGATAATTTGATATTTCGAATTTATTTGGACACTTAAAAAAATATTTTGTATCATTTTAAACTTGAAGTACAAAGTTATTTTCAGTCAGTTCTAACCAAAATGGCTATTATCTCAACATTTTCCTCGCAACATAATCACAAAAATATCGTCACTCTCTAGCAGAAACTAGAGATGCAATTTATGGCTCTTTGAAGTGAGCCAGAGCCATGGCTCTGGCTCACTTAAAAGAGCCGTTCAAAAGACTGGCTCATTTGGCTCTTTTTGCCCATTGCATATTTAAAATATTTTCGTTGAAACATGAATCCACAAGGTGGCACCGTCTGGCACCACATTCCTCTGCTGACAGTTGAGATCACAATTTTGTATTTACCCTTTTATAAAACATGTGTGTGTAAATTAAGCTACCCTGACTAATGTTATTCATGCAACACCATAAAAAAACCAAGCAGGCAACAATGAACGCGCTCCTCCCTAGCCCTAACCCTAACCCTAACCCTAACCCTATTATTATTATTATTTACCAACTGGCTAGGCCTGGCACAATGTGAGCTTGTACATCGGCTATTTTAAAATAGCAAACATTTAAATATTTACAGGGACATAATACAGTCATTTGTCATGGAAGTGGACTTCCCAAGCAATATGGAGACGTTTTAATTATAGAAATCGCTTAATAATTGTCTACGCTATGATCAAATCAAACTGTAGTGTCTTAATTTGCTTCCTAGATTAGCTGGACATTGCCGCGCCGCACCGCGCATCGCGGCGCCGCCGGCGCCGCACCACGTCGCGAGCCAATTCAGCCAAATGAACGGCTCCCTACTCCGCGAACCGGATCCCATCGTTCACTTCAAAGAGCCGTTCAAAAGATTCGATTCGTTCGCGAACGTTGCATCTCTAGCAGAAACCTCTGTCGCACGAAACTAGTGAAAACAGCAGATCTACAAGCACACAACGCCTCGTTTAGTAAATTTTATAGATGATAAATACAAAACAAATGGTTTTGGACATACAAGGTTTCCACCCGACAACGACGATATGCTATAAATATAAGGTGCTGGGAGTGAAAATTATAATGTAGGGGTGCCTCGGATTTAAAAAAATATTTATGGGGTGCCCTGAGACAAAAAATTAGGGAACCCCTGTTGTAGAGGGCGTCGCCTCCCATTTCTGCGGTGTAAACAGTAATGTAAAGTAACGTGTCGTGCCGGCATTTACTTAAAGGGGTACTGTCACCTAAAGGGGTTGAGGAGGGGCAGATTACACTGTGACATGAGCTTCTCTGAAAACGGTCTGAAACAGTCTGAAGCTCATGTCACAGTGTAATCTGCCCCTCGCCCCCCAACAACAGCTGACCAGTACAGTAAGTAGTCACACCATAGACTGTAAAAGAAATATGGACGAAGCGAAGCCATTGGTTTCTATGCTGCGAAAATGATGTTTTTTTGTCCCTTGTATGGGTGTCGCCATCATTGTTTGAATGGTACCCCAGGAATCATAAGGAATGCTATTGGCTGCCAACGGTCACGTGGAACCGCAGGGATACATGGGAGAATGTGGTTGGAGCCTCACGAAATAAAGCACACGAAGAAGAACACAGCAGGCTAGTATCAGTTTAGTTGGCCACTCCCCCCGCAACTTTATCATCAATTTTAACATAAATGGGACCTTATTTGCACAAAACGCATATCATGGTGATTGAAAGGGAGTTTTTCACTAGTGACAGGAACGATAAAGTATTTCTGACAACGTTTATTAAGGTTAGAAAATCAAAGAGGAAAACAAATGGGGTCCAATGTAGACAAATTCATTTTGGTACCTCGTGGGGGGAAAACAGCGCAACTAGCGGCCAAACATGGGAAGTTTTAGTTCCGTATTGGATTCGTTTTAAATCGGCGGAACTATGCCCCTGAGTCATACAGTGCAGGCTACAGACAATTAATTTGATTGGCTTATAATTGCGCATCCCCACAATGACATCATACAAATATTAACAGGTGACAGGTCCCCTTTAAGTACTGTACTTTACTCGAGTATTTCCCATTTTTAATAATTTTACTTCTACCCCTCCACTGGCTGCGGTTTACACCGCAGAAATGGCCGCGGCGCCCTCTACAGGGTGTCGCTCAGGGAATGGGTCTTTGAATCAGATGCAACTGTTTCTAGGGAGTGTGGGTGCTGGGATGGGAATGGGTGTGTGCCATCGCTGGCTCCAATGCCTCCATGGATGTCTGTTTTGTCTTGAAAGTCATTTGCCAGGTTGGCAAGCTTTGATTGATTGAAGACTTTATTAGAAGTTTGCATAGAAAAAGGTACAGTTTCATGACGGTACAGTTCACTGGTACAAGGTCTACTAAAAGGAGATCCTAGAAAAGACTAAGCTTATTTCCACAGGAAACCATTAAAGTATCTCATATAACATTGAATGACAGACGAATAGAACACAGTACTATGCAGTAGATATAGTCAGTAAAAAAAAACAAAATAATAATAAAAGAATAAAAAACAGTAAGTTTATACAAACAGAAAGTATATACAAAGAAGGGACGGGGGGGGTTGGGGGGGGGGGGGGTAGGTCTGGGCTGGGCTAGGTTTGTTTTTACCAGTTGCGAATGGCTGCTGCCTGTAAGTGGTTTTTCAGGGCGATTTTAAAGGATGCTAGGGATCCACACTCCTTTAAGACCTTCGGTAAGGCATTCCACATTTTTGTGGTATAGCAGAAGAACGGGTTTGACCCTTTCTTTGAGTTGACCTTTTCTTCTGGGTTGAACGTGATCTGTGGCGCTGCCTCTGGTTGGCGAGCTCATCCTCTCTAGTCTAGACCATCCTATGTTTTCACTCCTCAGTCCACACACACAGGGGCGTCACAAGGGGTAGGAAAGTGGGACTGAGTTACCAGGGCCCAAGGTGGTGGAGGGGCCTTAATTATTTTATACTTTAGCTATTGAAAAATAGCAGATATACAAGCTTGTAGATCTGCTATTTTTGAAAAGTCGTGAAGAAATCTTTGAATATATGTATTTTTGAAGCGAACATTTGTAACTCAAATTTTGCTTCTGGGGGGGGTCCCTGGAACTCAATATTTTGAGATGGGGGGTCCGTGGCCAAATACATACCATTTTGGGGGATCCTTCACATGAAAAGGTTTGAGCTCCACTGACATAGAAACATAGGTTTTTCAAAAAAAAACCTCAGAAGGGATTTGAAATATTCAAAGATTTTCATGATTTTTTTCAAAAATAGCAGATCTACAAGCTCGCAGCGCGGCACTCGGTGCCGCGCTGTGAGCTTGTATATCTGCTATTTTTCAACAGTTAAAGCACAGGGGCCCCACAAGCAGTGAATCCTTGTACCCAGGGCCCAGAATTTGGTGTGACACCCCTGCATACAGGACCTTGCAAGCGTCTGAGCAAAACATAGGGTTTTCCTTTTGATATGTCCAACCGCTCTGCAGCACCCCTGAAGCTCTCTTGGTTTGCCAGCCACGAATACTACTAAAACACACATACTGTATGCTAGAGCAGCCATTCTATCCTCAGATTCAGACAGGCTAAAATATGCAAATGCACTTAACCCTGCAAGGCCCAGCGTTGCTTTTTGGCAACATTTTTTAAATCATTTTTTAAAAAATGTTATAGTTAGTTTTCCTGTTCTTTTTTCACATTAACACCACCATTAAATCCTATTGTTTAGTATTACAATGCCATTGGCCACGATATTTGCATATAAATACCCCCCACAGAGGCTGACATTCACACCTCCCAGAGAAGTTGAAATTCCAGCGTCTGGACGAACAACATCTCACTTTTTAACTGAAGCTGTTCCCCACTAAAACACAAGTAAAATGCCTGTAATATATTATATATATTTCGTGATCATTAGAATGTCTAGAACATGTACATATGTTATTACTGTGAAAAATATCCCCAAAATGCAAATTAGAGCATTATTTATGATTTATGATTTATGGCTATAAAATCTTACAAAAACATTATTAATTTTTTAACATTACATTTTCCTGTGATTAGGACTCCTACAACAGCATCTGATTTTTTGTATTATTTTTTTTGGCCAGTAGAAATTAATTCGGGTCTTGCAGGGTTAAGGCCTTTGGCCAGTACTTGCTATTCCATGAGCATAGTATTCAAAGTCCCCCACCACTCAAAAATGTGTTTTTCATACAGTTAACTACTCTTGGAGGCAGGATTTGACTATACTGATTGTTATATGTGCAGGACTTGCCACCAGAGTGCCTGTAGCATATTCTTCCAACTGGACGTGGGGTGCTTCTCTGTACTTCCTCAAAATGTGAGCTGGTTGTATGTGTAACAATATCACAAACCTATCATGGTCCAATATACAAACACTTGCTGAAGGCTGTTTGGCACAGTAGTGATGTGTGGGGCGAGGCCTGTGGTACCGATATTTGATAGTGCATATTTGATATTCACAGCGCAATACTTTCTCAATGAGGTAAGGAAAAAGTAGATGTGCTTCCAGACCCCTTTTAGACTTTTTATTTCTGTTTACTTTTTATGTGGGAACGGGGGGGCGCAAATCCTATTCTACCCCGGGGGGGCGATTATTATTAGTTTTCTTTATTATTAACATAATATTTGTAATTCATTAATTGCCCTCAAAATATTAAGTCAGGTATCTTTGTGCGTTGTTATGGATCGGTGTTGACTACAGTCAACACCGATCAGTAGGCTACATTAATAACAGGCTACATTAATTCAAATCAACGACAACACACACAGAACCCGTACTGCACAGCATCGGGCTGACAGGCTAACAGACAACTTAACTACTTATGGTTCATCTAAGTTTTCAGAAATCTTTGTTTCTTAAACAAATGGACAGAGAAAACAAATACTGAATAAGAAAAGGCTCAAAGCTTATCGAGATTGCATGTATTACAAGTACAAGATCCGAAGACCAATTTTTGCTACGACATGTGTCGAATGATGCGTCACGCGACGAAAATGTCACCAAAGCGACTATAATGCGTTAAATGTCGCAGAGGACCTTCAATTTACAATTTCTAATTCAGGCATTTAGCAGACGCTTTTAATCCAAAGCAATTTACAATAAGCATGTGACACATGAATATAATAAGCAAGATAATATGTCAGTACATCAACAACAATATCAAAATGCATAGGAATATCAATCTAGAAATCACAGACGGTGTCGTGCGCCTCTGGACAAATTACGGTCGCAGGCGCTTCATTAAATGTCACGTACAGTGATTGGTTGTGGCAGCGCCGTCGGCAAGTTGCAGACAGCGAATACGAATACGCAGAAACATTGGGAAACACAAGCACGACCAGGGCCGGATCTAGGCATAGGCAAGGCCCTGTCTGCCCCACCAAACATGGCATGCAGAAAATCTAAAATTTCTAAAATATTAAAATATTTGAAATGTTATGCTACGACTAGGAAGATGAATAGATAAACTGATAAGAGAGAGAGCGAGAGAGATAGACACATTACAGATACGCCAACAAGTGTGATGCTGTAGCCTGATGCAGATGTAAGACCTGTTTGTATTATAGGTATAAGTGTGGCACGCCCACGCCACGCCGCTGGAGGTCAGCCCCCTATCATTTCTTCCTGCCTCACCTAGTGCTAAAGGGTAGATCCGGCCCTGAGCACGACATACCATTCCACAGACACTTATATAAACAAAATATGGCCATTATAATAATTGTTTTTCTTTCTTTTTCTTTTCTTGCCTTTATTGACAGAGAGACACGAAACAGGGAAGAGAGGGTCGAGGAGTGACATGCAGCGACCGGGACTGGAGCGGGGGACTCTCAGCTGTCTGGTCTACAGTATGTGGTCCACGCCGTAACCTCTCAGCCATCTGCACCCAACAGTAAGTCCTTGTCACTCGTCATCATCGTCACTCGCTACTTCCTTTGCATCACCGTAACCGTCTGACATCTGCCTTCTCTGTTTACTGCACCTTTTCTCAAAGTGAGGTCTGGGGGACCCCCAGGGGTCCTTGGAGGGGCTTCCAGGGGGTCCCCAGCAAAACCAGTTCATATGCAGTCAGTAGTGTCACAAACAGAAGCCATGGCAAGGAAGGGTCGAGAGACACATGGGGTTCAGTGAAAATGTGTTTGTTTCAAACACAAATTATACAAAACAATACTAAACTATGGTATGTGTCAATCAGTGGTATCACTGTGTCAGCTGATGTATGTGTGCATGTGTGCACGGTGTTGTAACATGTGAGAACATACTGTAACTAAACAGGGCTAAATAAATCCTAACCAAACAAGCAAACACAAGGTTCTGTCCAAGGGAAAGAGAGAGTGAACTGCCACAGCCAGGCTTTACATTCCCCTGGGAGCTGCAGGTGCTCCCAGTTGCATTCATTAACTCCACCCACCATGCAGGTACTGGCAAGATCAAGGGCAATATTATCACACTGTCCTTTCTAAAGCATGACAGCATCACAATAGCATCACAATCCATTTAAAGGGCCACTTCACCTCTGGGACAAACAGATCTTATTTTATTGTTGTTTGGGTCACCATCAACACAATCCTGAGTTATTTTTTGTGTTCAATCTGTTTCTTGAGATATTTTAGTATTTCAGCATGTACTAGTGATGCGTTTTGCATCATATGATGCAAAACGCATCACTGATGATGCAAAATGCATCACTAGTCATGCTGAAATACAAAAATATCTAAAAACATATGTTAAACACAAAAAATAACTCAGGATTGTGTTGATCGTGTCTCAAACAACAATAAAATAAGATTGGGTTGTGCCAGAGGTGAAATCGCCCTTTAACCAATTGAGCCCTACATACTTATTAGGGGTGTAACGATATAGTAACTGAATCGAAAAATCGATTTTAATTAGCAATGATCTACTATATCGATATGCAAAAGCAAAATATCGTACCGTTTTGGCTTTGTATCTTATTGTATCTTTTTAAAATGCGGTAATAATCGGTATTGAATAGTTTTGCAATGCAAATAATTGATTGTATGGAAACTAAGTATCCTTTCCTCTAAAAATGAATCTTGTCAGTTTCAAATGGACTCAAACATGTCTGCTAAACTCTGCATCTTCTGTCAATGAAGCACCTGCAAACATCCAGTTAACAATGTTTCTAGTTACCCGGGCCTCACAAAAGCCTTCTTTCAAATGAAATTATACCTAGTAAAACGAAAACTGTACTTTGTATCCAACAGGATTGTAAAGGTGTGTGTGTGTGTGTGTGTGTGTGTGTGTGTGTGTGTGTGTGTGTGTGTGTGTGTGTGTGTGTGTGTGTGTGCGTGTGCGTGTGTGTGTAAAATTACTGGGTATGTCATGCTAGGATTGCATTGATTAGACTCTGTACCAAGTGTGGGTGTGTATTAGTTGATAATGGTTTTAGATTCGTTTTTTGGTTGTTATTCAAGTTGTGGCTTGTGATTGTTTGAATAGCAGAGCTCAAATAGTAATAGAGTGGCACAATAAATGCAACTGCAGCAATGGACAGGGGTGTCACAAGATGGGGGAGTGGGACTGACTAAGGCCCAAGGTGGAGGGGCCTTAATTATTTTATACTTAAGCTATTGAAAAATAGCAGATCTACAAGCTCACAGCGCAGCACCGAGTGCTGCGCTGCGAGCTTGTAGATCTGCTATTTTTGAAAAGTCGTGAGTGTGTGCAAATCTTTGAATATATGTATTTTTGAAGAGAACATTTGTAATTCAAATTTTGCCTCTGGGGAGTCCCCTGGAACTAAATAATTTGAGATGGGGGTCCGTGGCCAAATAAATACATATCATTTTGGGGGTCCTTCACATGAAAACGTTTGAGCACCACTGACATAGAAACATATTTTTCAATAGTTATTACAGCACAAATGAATGCGTAATAATGCGTTCCCAGTTCCCCCTATGAAGAACATTCATGGGGGGGCCCGCAGTGAATCCTTGTACCCAGGGCCCAGACGCCCCTGGCATTGGACGGCAGAAATTAGAAATTACGGTCCAATAATAGCGAATTTAAGCAACGCTACGGCGACGGCAGATGACAACGGCAACCGGAAATGATCAGTGCTCGATAGATCAACCTGCCGCCGTAGCAGCCGTCTGTACTACGCCAGAAGGTCCCTTTCCACGTCGCGCCTAAAACGTCTGCTCCATTATGGACGCGTCGCCATGGGAACCAAAGCGTTCAGTGAAAGAGGTGGGACCACGTCGCCGACGGCTCTTTGCTTAATGATTTGGACGGCGAGTGAGGGCACCCTTAAAAGGTAAAAGTCCAGAATTCTAAATGAGTAAAAGTATGAAAGTATTGGCATCAAAATATACTTATAGTATCAAAAGTAAAATGTTTGAAAATAGCATATCTACAAGCTCACAACGCGTCGCATCGCGACGCGTTGTGAGCTTGTAGATCGGCTATTTTCAAATAGCCAAGGTATAAAATATGGCTAAGGTGGTTTATGTGTGTTTTATAATATTATTATTTATATCTGCAAAGTAACTAGTAACTAAAGTTTTCAAATAAATGTTGTGGCGTAAAAGTACAATATTTGGATCCGAGATGTGGTGTAGAAGTAAAAGTATTGGAAATTGGAAATAACTCAAGTAAAGTACAAATACCTCAAAACTGTACTTAAGTACAGCACTTAACTCATCTGGTGCCGATCCCGAACTAGTTCGGCTTTATTTCAATCCAATACAATCTTTTTTTTATTAATTCACTTACCCCGAGCTGCTTGTAGAGTCGTGGGTGGTCCTGGCTCGCTAGCCGCTAGCCAGCTAGCCGTTCTACTCTGTCCGACGATATATTCCATTAAAAATGGTTTAAAATACATTTTTGAGCTCCCCAATGTTCACCCGATGTTCGGCGCCGCTTCCGATGAGTACACGAGTGTGCCGATCCCGAAGTAGTTCGGCTTTATTTAATTAAATTAATAAAATGATAAGAGGCCTTCTGAAGCCTGGCTTGATTTTTGTAGCTACTAGCCGAAAGCTTACAACGTCCCGGCCGGCCGTAATTTGCGAACGCAATCGCCAATCTCCGCCTAATCCAATGAAAGACCGCATCTTAAAAGCTTATATCTCTTTTTTGTGTTTTAGGAAAGCGGCGCGAGGTTTATTTACGGCGAAATCGCCCAAAAATGATCTTTTAGATGACAAAATGGGAATAGCCATTCTGTTAGCATCTTCATCCGGGACATTTCCATGCCGTGCATGAACGTGAGCACGTCAGGTCCTGGAAGCTGAAGTCCTGGAAGCTAAAGCGCTCGCCTATGAGAGATGCGCTGGCATTCTTTGGCCCCTAGAGGGCGCTGGCACTCAAAGAGTTAAGTAAAGGTACACAGTTACTTTACACCACTGCTGATAAGCCGGTTGTTTCATCTCTTGGTGTTTCTTTCTGTGTTCTGTGCAAAAGGACAGCTTTTGCCAGGGAGGTAAGAAAATAAACTTTACCTCACTGACAGACAGATGGATGTTCTGCCTTTCTGCAGCGTAATGAAACCCTGTGACAGACAGCCTCACAGAGCAGCACTCCACAAAACCCCTATGCAAATGTCATGTTGACGAGACACGCTGAATTAATTAGTTTCCTGATTTTTGTAGTGCACTCAGTAGGCTCTCCTTAAGAGTGATGATTGGTGCAGTAAAAGTTTCTACAGTAAAGTTACGTTTTCCTGTTCTTTTTTTATCTCTCGCTCTCTCTCTCTCAACACAAGAGACGGAGAGCATGCCCAAAGGAGGAGCAATGGGTGCTTAGAGATCCCAAAGAAAATAAATTGAACTTGATAACTTAAAAGAATAATCACACATTACCATGAATTAAGAGCATGTTAATACATGAACACTAACAGCCCTGGGGTTTTCCTTTTTTATTTTATTTTTTATTTTAACTTCATGATTATGCAAATTGCGGAGGAGGCTGGTGTAGCCACTAGAGAACCATTGCCAACCAGTGCTTAACCAGGCGCTATGTTATTCACATTCAACTCCCTGTAGCCTTTAGTCCACAGTCAGACTTAAGGCTACATTAATGAAGAAGTCCAGTGATTATCATTCAGCCATGCTGTTATGGGAATTGCACTGGAGTACAGTCACAGATACTGTACCTTCCCTGTGTCTCATTAGCGAGGAGGCTTCTTATTACCAGGGGCGACGCTCGCCATCTAAAAAACGCTGTGCAGTGTTTTGTTTTGTTACGGTTTCTGGATTGAACAACATATTTGCTCGTAAGCGAGGTAAACGGTGCGCGGTAAGCTTTGAGGTACGTTTCCTCTTCGCTTGGTGGTTGTGTCAGAAGCACGCAATCAGCAGCGATATGTATATACAGTACATCGAAGCCGATTCTGCAAATGCCTTCTAAATCAGTAGATTTTTTTAAAAATTAAAAAATATGGCAGATGTACAAGCTCGCAGTCTTTGAAAGCAATCAAATAGGGATGTCCCGATCACGTTTTTTTTTTGCTTCCGATCCCAAACCTGATCACATATTTTTGCTCCCAAACCGATTCCGATCTTTCCCGATCCGATCTTTCAGCAATGCATTAAGAAAAAAGAAAAGAAAAAAACACATTCACGATGTCCCTTTGGTTGTTTTTTATTTAAATTACAGTATCCATGGATATAGCTTCTTTGTTTTCACTTGTGCAGCATTGGATCAAAACAAAAATAAAAATAAAGCTTATTAGCTTATTTTTTATATATTCTAAAAGAAAATCCCGATCTTCTTCTCCCAATTACGATCCGATCTTTTTTACCCCGATTCGATCCGATACCCGATCCCCGATCGGGATGGGGACATCCCTAATTTCAACATTATGATATGTAGCTGTTTATATACAGTAATTAGCTTCATTGTTAAAACTACAGCGGTTGCACGGGTCTACTAAGGAGCCATGCATGTCGGGAAACAATGCATATTGGGAATGCTGTATGCATGCTCTATTTTTATGACAATTCTTCACTGAAAGTTTGCACACATGAGAGAGGCAAGCCATTCAGTTAAAGCCCACATCTGAATGAGCCCCAGTTCCACTTCACTGCAGACAGTGTATTATTGGGGAATTTAAGGAGCCTGTTTCTACTACGGCGACATGAGGCGGGACTATGGCTGCTATACCTATACCTATGAGAGTGGAATCCGTGTTCCACAAATGCATTTCAATGAGAGTGAAGCGGTTTCATGCCAGCAGAGGATTTCTGAAAAAAAAAAAAAAAACGCTCCCTTATCATTGAAATGCATCGGCGGAACGCGGATTCCACTCTCATAGGTATTTTGTTGTGAGGGCACCCTTACAGAGTATTTCCACATTGCAGTATTGATACTTTTAATCAAGCAAAAAAATGTGAGTACTTTTTCCACCACTGCTTATCAGAGAGAACCGATTCTCTCTACAAGTCTACATTTTACCATGTGTTCAGCTCGCTGTTTGTATTTAAATTAATTAAATGGCAGTCAGGTTAACCCTTCCTCAACCTCTCCCTCACCCCTGCACACAGGCATGCACATCATGCACATGCACATGCACATGCACATGCACATCATGCACACATATACTGTAAGTACTCACGCAATTGAGCGAGTCATTCATCACTTGAAATGTCTTTGTCATAGCAGCGCCCATAGGAAAGCAGCAGGAACCATCATATGTGCCACTTGTACCTGCTGTATGAGATGACGTTAAAGCGGGTGGGATTAGCATACCCATCCGTGCTCTGCAGACTTCTGTTATGTTGGATTACTGGAAACATTTGTCAACAACATTGACCTGTTTGAGCTGCATACTGTACTATACAGGGACATGCTGGGCCCCTGATTCAGCCCGGGAAAGAGTTGTAGAGGCCCTCATTGCGCGCTATAGAGAGATCTCTCTCTATAGCGCTGCTGCTACTCAAAGATTTGCCGTTTCAGATCATGACAAAGTGACAAGCCAGTGGGCCAATTACTTGAGTTATATTTCGTCGTCGTCGTGTTTTGTATTTATCATTTTAAAAATGATTTAAACCAGTGAAAACAGCCGATCTACAAGCACACACTCGCACTGCGAGGCGTTGTGTGCTTGTAGATCTGCTGTTTTCACTACTTTTGTGCAACGGCCTTGTATGATGAAGCAGGGCTTTGCTTAGCGAAAAAATGTATCAATTTGAAACTTGGAGATAGAAGGTTTCTGCCCGACAGTGACGATTTACTTTGTTGGCCGCCCAGCCCCCAAAATGGAACGAAGGCCGACATTTTATTTTAATTTTTTTCCTAATGGCCGGCCTGGACTGGCCGGGAATGAACCGGCCGTTCGGGAGCTGTCCCGCTTTTCCCAATGGCCAGCACGTCCCTGCTGTCCTCTCATAGCCTGCTCTTGTTAGGCGTGTTTTCTATCTATTTCTGTTTTAATCTCACCATTGATTGGCCTGATTTGAGACGGGCTTCCCTTTGAGGCTGCGGCAGTGAGCTAGCATTGATCGTTTTTGATCGGACAGCGGTTACATGCTACCCAGGTGGTTAAAAGCTGCTCTTTGCTACTTGGATTGATCAAGAAGGAGGATTGAAAAGCTGTCTGAGGAGTCATCCAATTAATTACTGATGAATTCAGGAAAAAGAAAAGGCAACCACAGACCACAATCTGACATCTACTGTAGGAAGCCAAAGCAACGTTGTTAACAAGCGAGTTTGATTAAAACCCAAATCAAGAGATTGAATGAATCTGTGCAGATCTAAGCAAGAACACAGCCACCATAGACAACCATTATAGAAGCAATTCATCTTCTTGCAAGTGCTAACGGTGACCGTGTCGAATTCCTAATGGGATCACAGGAATGTAAAGCAAAGGGTTGATTGCATGCCTGGGCTCTGCTTGTTGACCTGCCGTGCAGTGCTTTGCTGTTAAACAGTCTGTACAAACCGGGTGAAGGCATTTCTCAGTATTACCAGTAAGACTCCCTAATCGGGAGATAAGCGACCGTCAGGTCACATATATACACGAATGGGCCTGTAAGTGCCGTTGATTCCTGGGCGTAGCAGGTCCATGAGTCTAGACATACTGTGTACCGCTTTGTGTGATTTAACATCTGTAGGAGCCGTGTGCAAAAATGTCTCAATAATACAATAACTTGATGTAACACCTCGCAGCGCGAGGCGTTGTGAGCTTGTAGATCGTCTATTTTCGGCTACAGTTCTCAGAATATGGACACTAGGGTTCAAGTTGTTAATATAAAAAGGATTAGAAAATGTGGAGGACCCCCTGTCGTAACTCTGAGGACCCCCTAGGGGTCCTGGACCCCCTGTTGAAGACCCCTGGGCTAGACATTATGTTAATGAGATGCTATACTACCCAACCAATATACACACTTCTACTATGTAGCAGTAATGAGCAGTATAGTTGTAGAATGCATATACATACAGTATACTGTATGATAGCCAGAGCCATGGACTCATTTGGCCCCAGTTTTGCGATGTGTTTTCCCGGTGCTGTCAGTAAAATGTCTAATTAGTCTGCTTTTTTTTAACTGCCCTGTTGCTTGTTGCCTCCATTAATCTATATTATTTTACTCTGCCTGTTAGACCAAATTTAATTCACCTGTCTAGGTAATTGCTTGCGCCGACGGAGTAGCAAGAAATACCTTAATTCGTTCATATATACAGTATAGTTGGCATTTCCAAAACAAATATACTGACACCAAAACATAATAAATTCATTTAAGAAAGAATGAATCAACTTCCAGCAGTTTCAGTCCTGCCACCAGAACAAAAGAGATTAGAGGAAAGTTGTCAAGTCATATTATAACATTGTGTGAGGCCGGTTTGACAGTAGCCTACAATACATGCATTTAGTCAGCATAACATGAAAGCAGCATATCCATAGACCAGGGACGTGCTGGCCTTTGGGAAAAGCGGGACAACTCCCGAACGGCCGGTTCATTCCCGGCCGGTCCAGGCCGGCCATTAGGAAAAAATGAAAAATTAAATGTCGGTCTTCGTTCCATTTTGGGGGCTGGGCGGCCAACAAAGTAAATCGTCACTGTCGGGCAGAAACCTCATATCTCCAAGTTTCAAATTTGTAACTTTTTTTTTTGCAAAGCAAAGCCCTGCTTCATCATACAAGGCCGTCGCACAAAAGTAGTGAAAACAGCAGACTCGCGGTGCGAGGCGTTGTGTGCTTGTAGATCGGCTGTTTTCACTAGTTTAAATCATTTTAAAAATGATAAATACAAAACAAACGGTTTTGGACGTACAAGGTTTCCACACGACAACAACGAAATATAACTCATGTAATTGGCCCATTGGCTTGTCACTTGTCATGATCTGAAATGGCAAATCTTTGAGTTGCAGCAGCAGCGCTATGGAGAGAGATCTCTCTCTATAGCGCGCAATGAGGGCCTCTACAACTCTTTTCCCCCGGCTGAATCAGGGTCCCAGCATGTCCCTGCCATAGACTATAGTGCCGATTGGTCATTGTAGTCTTCCATACTGGCTCTCTGTACACACATGCGTTCTGCATGCTCATAATAACTCAACTCATTATGTAACTTAAAAGGGCAATACATCTCAATTGACTGTTACATTATCCAGCTGAACTAGTCCTGTCTAGTCTTGTTTTTTGAGCGGTGGTAAACCGCTCCTAAGAGTGGCTGTGCGTGTGTCTGTAGCCACTTTTCCTCAGCGTTTTGCCATAGCAATGTGTTTTCCTCAGCGTTTTGCCATAGCAATATGTGTGTGTGAGTGTAGCCATATTACATCATATTACATCACCAATTATCTCTAGCCACTATCTGTAGCCACTTCTCCACAGCGTTTTGCCATAGCAATGTGTTTTCCTCAGCGTTTTGCCATAGCAATATGTGTGTGTAGCCATATTACATCACCAATTACCAATTGAAGACGTTATGCAAGCACGACCACCGCTCACTTCACATTGGTGTGATTTTTTTAATGTTGATGTAATGTTTCCATGTGTGCCTTTGCTATCGGCTTGGTATTGAATACAAGGAGCTTAATATGTGTGGGAGCACATATATCCAGGCAAAAGTATTGAACTAGTCCAGAGCCCTTGGTGGAAGATGGATTGATATGGCCTGCTGGTGCTTGAAATTCCTAGTTTAAGTTCTTTAGTGAGGCCCCAGGCATGTGGCATCAAGACTTATTATATTTTAGAGCTTCCACTTAAATTTCTCAAATTAAACTTCATGTGTCTTTCTTTCTGTGGCTCCCCTGAATGTCGTACCTGGCAGGAAGTACGCTGCTGAAATCACATCGTTCCGTAAAATCTCCAGCTAACAATTTGCAATGAATGAGCAGCAGCAGGGGAGTCGCACCACATTCTGGGTACAAGGTACAAGGATTCGCTTCAATTATTTTGTGCTTTAACTATTGAAAAATAGCAGATATACAAGCTCACAGCGCGGCACCGAGTGCCGCGCTGCGAGCTTGTAGATCTTCTATTTTTGAAAAATCGTGAAAGTTTGTGCAAGTCTTTGAATATTTCAAATCCTTCTAAGGTTTTTTGAAAAAAAAACCTATGTTTCTATGTCAGTGTTGCTCAAACTTTTTCATGTGAAGGACCCCCAAAATGATATGTATTTGGCCACGGACCCCCATCTCAAAATATTTAGTTCCAGGGACCCCCCCAGAAGCAAAATTTGAGTCACAAATGTTCGCTTAAAAGAATACATTTATTCAATGATTTGCACACATTTTCACGATAGCAATATATATATATATATATATATATATATATATATAGCAGATCTACAAGCTCGTAGCTGTGAGCTTGTATCTGCTATTTTTCAATAGCTAAAGTATAAAATAATGAAGGCCCCTCCACCTTGGGCCCTTGTAACTCAGTCCCACTTTCCCCCCCTTGTGACGCCCCTGGAGCAGCAGGTGTGTGTTCACGGAGCTTCTCAAGGACACGTGGCTACGGAGGACACGATGACAGTTGAAGAGTTTGAAGTGAACCTCTGACCAAGACGTGGGTTCCTCATTACACAAGGACAGACACAGCATCTGCATTATTTGCCGTTGTGTGCTTGGTGTCTTTGGAATCTTTGTTTTAACCTATTTAGGCCTACGAATATTGACTGCTTTAACTATTGAAAAATAGCAGATATACAAGCTCACAGCGCGGCACCGAGTGCCGCGCTGCGAGCTTGTAGATCTGCTATTTTTGAAAAATCATGATTTTTTTTTTGCAAGTCTTTGAATATATCTACTTAAAAGCGAACATTTGTAACTCAAATATTTGCTACTGGGTGGTCCCTGGAACAACATATTTTGAGATGGGGGGTCCGCGGCCAAATACCTGTAATTTTGGGGGTCCTTGACATGAAAAGGTTTGAGAACAGCATGATTTAGAGGAAGGATTTAGAAGTCGGGTCAAAGATATTCAAAGACTTTTGCACTCATTTTCACGATTTTTCAAAAAATAGCAGATCTACAAGCTCGCAGCGCGGCACTCGGTGCCGCGCTGTGAGCTTGTATATCTGCTATTTTTCTAAAGTTAAAGCATAAAATAATGGTTAAAGTGATTAAAATCTAATGCAACTCAGGCGCGTTCCAGGTATTTGAGAGTTAATGAGGCTTAATGAGGTATGGTCCCCCTAATTAGCTCTGCCGTAGCACGTTGGAGATTCAATTCCACCGCTGATCAATGGGGTGGGGGGGACGAGTCGTTTAGTTTACCTGGAGGCAACGGAAGCTTATCGCTCATCCTTTGTGGGAAATCCTATGGCTTAATGAGTGAGAATACTGGAAATCCTATGGCTTAATGAGTGAGAATACTGGAAATCCTATGGCTTAATGAGTGAGAATACTGGAAATCCTATGGCTTAATGAGTGAGAATACTGGAAATCCTATGGCTTAATGAGTGAGAATACTGGAGCCTGACTATCCACACAGAACCACAGGCTTACCTGATCATGTTGTAGCTAACACAAGGGGCCTTTCTTCAACAGGGGGTCCGGGACCCCTAGGGGGTCCTCAGAGTTACTACAGGGGGTCCTCCAAATCTTTGAGTGATAGAAACTTTTATTTTTCGTTTTTATATTAACCACTTGTACCCTAGTGTCCATATTCTGAGAACTTTAGCCAAAAATAGTCGATCTACAAGCTCACAACGCCTCGCGCTGCGAGGCGTTGTGAGATTGTAGATCAGCTATTTTCTCCAAAGAGGTTTGGTGTAGAGGGGAAAAAGAGCAGACTAAGTACAGAGTGAAAGGTCAAGTTTATTAAGTATTCAAGTGTGCAAGTGGTTAAATATCTGAAAACACAAATTTACATGAACCCAAAATACACTGATGATTGTGCTGTCAAACAATGAAACCTTGGAATCTGAAAATGTCATGGGGGTCCCTGCTTCATCTCTCTCTCAACTAAGGGGTCCTTGGCCTGAAACGTTGAAGACCCCTGATCTAACGTCATGCATCTTTCAACTCATATCTGAAGTTGGCTGTCCAACCATATATGGACACCTGCAATAAATCTAAAACACTCAAGAGAGACTGTGAGAGAATAAAGATGTTTAACACTCAACCAGTGAATTAAAATCTTACATTTTTGAAATAAAACATTAGTGTCTATAAATTTGCTATCTTCGAAACTATTTATTCTTAAAGATGGGGTGCAATGATTATTTTCCACCCTAAAACATGATGATCAGTTATTATGATTATACTAGGAGGAAGATTTTTTCCAATTAAGTGTACAGAAAGAGTTAAAATTATGTTTTATGTGGCCACACCCACCAGGTCATTAAGTTGTCATTAACTCAGTGTTTTTCGATCAGCCCTTTTGACTCGGAGGCTTTCATCTTTCAGGAAGAAACCAAAAATACACAGGCAAGGCAAATGTGAACACTATAGACAACACAGAAACTATGGCACCACCTCTTTAACATAAATAATTACTTGGGCTCGTTCTTCATCAAATACCCTATGAGGTACAATTTCACAAAACACTTCTGGTAGCTATGGGAACAGAATCTGGCTGAGGTACAGCTAAACTACTAGGTTCTGGTTGCCTTGATTAGAACAGCAGCTAGAATGAACATACAGTATGAACTGCCAAGCTCTTATGTTCTGATTAAACATGTATTAATAATAGTCCATACAGTCAGTGATGAAAGGGTCATTTAATTCACATGTACATCTATCTTTAATGTTCTTTCTCTATAAATGTGAAATTTGTGAATACAAATATTATTTCAAATTACAAATAAAATGATGTCTATTTCAGAGGACCCGAGGGACTGCCAAGTGGGAAGTCAGTCTGATTGGCGGTTGTCCAGAAATATCTATTAAACTATTAATTTACGGAATGTCTGACATCACTGATACTAAACAGTGTCTCCGCCATGCAGTAACAGCCGCTTGCTGAACCAATGCCCGACATCAGCCTGCATGCTGACATCACTGATATTAAACAGTGTTGCCACCAGACATCACTACAGTGCCCAAATTTGGAGACGACAGACTTGCCTGGACACGGAAAACAATATGGGCATAAAAGAGAGCCAGACAGACAGAGATAAGAGATCTCCATATAATGTATGGGCATGAAAGGGACACAGACAGACAGACAGACAGACAGACAGACAGACAGACAGACAGACAGACAGACAGACAGACGGATACAACGGTAGACTCCTCAGGGACATTCAATCGCTCATATACTGTGCAACCCGCGGGCACAGGACTATTATATAGATATCTATAACTCCACAAAAAGATGAATCTGTTTATCTGTGTCCCTTTTTATGCCCGTATATGGTGATCCTGATGTAATTAATATGACGCCATACTACTGACATCCTAGAATAGACGTACACTACTGTGATAATTACTGGACTACATGTACTATGATAATGGGTACTGCACTATTCTTATTCTAATTCTGATTCATCTTTCTCAACGAGCATCGGCCTAGTTCCTTCAAAGCAACAATAAGATGCATCACAGCTGTGTGTTTTGCCTCCGGGATGCTGGTTTGTGTAGTACGTTCTCATTTGACACTGGTGGATTATTTTCAGTTTTATATCGCAGCATCTGAGCAACTTCAGAGAAGTGAAGTTGACGTTTTGTGGTATTGATATACTCTATGAAGGGATGCCCGGGGCTTCAACCTCTCTGGATTGATGCGATTTGGAGTGATTTTTGTGATGATTCTCAGAAGCAGGTCTAGATTGACTGTTTATATGAGATTTTTGGAATCAGAAACGGTTGGTAATGAGCATATAAATGGTATTTTCTTTGCCATCAAAACACAGTCATGATATTATCTGGTATCCTTTTCGAAGAACTGAGTAATACTTTCTTTGTAGAGATTGTCATCACTCATAAAGATCAAGTCTCAGGCTGCTGCTTGGTACCTTAGCAAAGAAAAAGCACCACAGATGAAATTCAAATAAAAAATATGTTTATCTCTATTGTATACTGTATCCGCTTTATTCAGTTTATGTGATCTCACATGTCAGAGATGGCAAATTGACTTTTCTTTTATAGATTCAAGTATCTTTTCTTTTCACCAACATTCAGCAAAATGAACAAACAGCACACACACACACACACACACACACACACGCACACACACACACACACACACACACACACACACACACACACACACACACACACACACACACACACACACACACACACACACACACACACACACAAACAAACGTCTATTCACTATCTTGGACGAGAGGCGGTTTGCCAGGTTAACTACGTTTAAATGACAGTAGAATATGAAACGGGGCTGCACATGCCGGGCTGTTCAGGGGCGTCAATTGGGTATGGCAGGGGTATGCAGCTGCCATACCCTGGGTCCACGGGGGGAAATAAAAGTTACTTTTAAATATAAATCCATGAATGTCTCTTTGTCTATCTGTGCTGGTTATTATATTGTTAAATTGCAGTAAAATAACTACAAATGCTAAATTTTACAAAATGGTCACTTTAACAAGGTATTATAAGTATATTCTCCACACTTGTATTCTCCCCATCTTGACAAGATGGTATATAGACCCTATTCACGGCCCGCCCACGCACGCGCACTCAGCTAATTTCTCAGCAACTTCCTGGTGCTGACCAAGGAAGGTTAGGCAGGAACAGACAACACCCGGAAGTTGGCACACCATGGGACGCCGCCATGACACTTTTGGGTGGCGGAAGTGACGAAGTGCTCATAGACGCTAATGTTATTTTGGGTGGCCACCGGTGGCCACCCGCCACCCATGGAGCCTAGATGACGTTGGTGACTGTTCTTGCTGAGACCTTCTTTGGTGCTGACGTCAGCTTTGAAGGGTAAAATAACACAGAAATTGCTGGACTTAAAGGAGTAGTTCACCCCCAAAATGACTTTTTTTCTATTGATTACTCAGTCCATGGAGAGTAGAGTTCAATAATATCTTTTGGTTTTTGTCACATTCCTAAGACAAAATTTTGATTCGAGTAAATTTACCCCTATTGATTCCGGATGGTGACCCGTTTCGAAACGGGTCACCATCCGGAATCAATGGGGGTAAATTTATTGTTATCACATTTTTGTCTTAGGAATGTGACAAAAACCAAAAAATATTATTGAACTCTACTCTCCATGGCCTGAGTAATCAATAGAAAAAAAGTCATTTTGGGGGTGAACTACTCCTTTAAAGCCAACAAATCATTATTTCGAATGGTAAAGTAAATTATAACGCTTTGTGCCTTTTACTATCTTGTGTTCTTGATCATGCTAGCCGTATTTTATACTTCACTATTCGGAAATTGCATAAAATTTGCGATTTCTGTGTTAACTCTTATTGGCTTTTAGTAGGGTTTTCCCCTTCAACCGTGATGTCAGCACCAGGAAGTTGCGTAACGTGAATTCGGTCAATTCCCAGGTTCCGCAGGTCAGCTGCACAGGTGCAATGCATCATTGTTAATTATGGCACGTTTACTAACATGCCAAGTTTACTAGCTGCACTTGAAACCGTAGAAACGGGGAAAAAATTAAATGTACCTCTTAAAATATATGTATCATGCCTGTTGCTAAGGTATGGCAACATGACTGGTAAGACACCAGTAATTTTGCCATACCATAGCTTTTTTTCTGAACTGACGCCACTGGGGCTGTTTTGAATGTGGGTTCAGACCGTGGAGAGTTGGTTGGGAGAATGGCACCACCTGGATAATGAGATTCAGGAAGAGGGCCGTGCGGCTGCCTCAGCCAGAGGGCTTACCCGGCTTATCTACGAGCTGCACCACACCAGGAGGGGGAGGGAGGGGGGGGGGGGAGGGAGAGAGAGAGAGAGAGAGAGAGAGAGAGAGAGAGAGAGAGAGAGAGAGAGAGAGAGAGAGAAGAGAGGGCAAGTGAGTGAGAAGAGAGAATCTCCCAGTCTCTCAGGCATGAACGGAACGCTCTGCTTTAACTCTTACCTGGAGTTTCTTTGCCTGCCTGTCAGTGGTGGGAAAAAAAAGTACTCAAATGTTTTACTTAATGTGAAAGTATCAATAATGCAATGTAGAAACGCTCTGTTACAATAGAGCAGTGAAGTCATGACGTGACTCGCTCATCCCCCGGTTCCACAGAAGCAATTCTCTATGGAGAATAAGATAGAGTAAGCATTGTGGTCCAAAAATAAACAAACTGTCTTTGCGATATTGTCGGGAGGAGGCTCTGTATGGTTTATGATAGGCACCCTAACCCTCATATTTGATACATTCTGTTTCTAGCGAAAATTGAACTAATTGGGCAACAGTAACATTAGTGTTTTCTCACCATCAGTTGATTCTTCAGTCAAACCGCTGAGATAATAATTTGTTTATAATTGGAACACAGTTCTTATATGACGACGCCATATGAAAAAGGTCTATGGGAATTCAGAATGGGGGAAGAAAACCGCGAACCAGGTAGGATGTGTAAATTACGTCACACTTCACTGCTCTATTCCGCCGTCTAACCCGGCTGGAGTCGGGTTAGCGTTGCCATGGTAACCAGGTAAACAGACGCTTGCTGCGGGTGCTGGTGAAAGACGCTGGTGCATACAGTATGTCATGACGCAACGCAGCCAGAAGCAAAATGGCTGTATCTCTGAATAAGGTGCAAAGAGCGCCGAAAAGACCCGAAACCGCTCTTTTTCACGGCTACACTCAATCGTGACGGTCGGCCCCGGTTATGATTTTATTTTCGCGACGGTTTGTAAACAAACTGACCCACTTCCTAGAATCGTCAGATTACACAACATGCACACGCACGTGGCTACCGGGGCTCTTCAAAATAAAACGACAGGCTATGGCGGCAGGCGTTGGGTTAAAAGTCCGGAATTCAAAAATTGACTTCAGTAAAAGTACATAAAAAGTACATAATTAGGGATGGAGCTCATTCATTTTTTATTGATAATGAGCACCTTATGGATCCTCCTGCTTATTGAGCCGGGCTTTCACTGAGCCCACTATTGAGCGCTTTCTAATATTCTGTGGAACGATATGAGATGACAAATTCAGAACATAACTGATATATTTTTTTATTGACCAGTTGTTGCGACTGTGAGTTTGTTCTATCTATGAAGATGATAATTGGCAAAAGTAACAAATATCATTAAATAGCATTAAAACATTCATTAGTGTGCAATAAGTGTTAAATGGCTTTATATTATTGCGACCGTTAGGGAGCAGTTTACTACCAAAACCTCCACCGGCCGTCCGTCCGTCCGTCCGTCCGTCCGTCCGTCACACGTCACACGTCACACCTTTGTTTGTGTACGGTGTGATGTCATATATCTTCAGTATGACATCACACCACATGTGTACACAAACCTTTGTGTACGTTGCTGTGGCAACAGTCTGTTGTTGCTGGTCTGTTAGTGTACGTTAGCAACCACCTTAGCAACCATGGTTTTACCCTAGCAACCAACTGTTTACCCTAGCAACCAACTGTTTACCATAGCAACCATGTTTTTTTACCCTAGCAACCAACTGTTTACCATAGCAACCAGATACGCAGAGCAGGGATCTCCATATATGGGCATAAACAGGTGACATCACACTGATGTCAGATACTCAGAGCAGGGATTTCTCCATAATATATGGGCATAAAAGGGATTCTGTTAGGGATCTCCATATATGGGCATAAAAGGGATTCTGTTAGGGATCTCCATATATGGGCATAAAAGGGATTCTGTTAGGGATCTCCATATATGGGCATACAAGGGATTCTGTTAGGGATCTCCATATATGGGCATAAAAGGGATTCTGTTAGGGATCTCCATATATGGGCATAAAAGGGATTCTGTTAGGGATCTCCATATATGGGCATAAAAGGGATTCTGTTATAGCCGGGCAGATAACAGAAATAATCGTTCACTTGCGGATACAAGCACCAAAATTGGCACACATACTCCTTAGGGATTGCTCTTTTCATAAAACCATCTGGCCAAATCAAATTTCAAGATGGCGGCCATTTTTCAAGATGGCTGCCATTGAATATACAGTAATCTTGCATTCCGCAATAAAATACCATAGACCTGTCCTATTTGAATGATCTTGGTGTCAAATCATACATTTTTCACTATGTAGAATCCAAATTTGGACCCATGGACTTACTCACTGGCTTCCTTGTACCATATATCAGTCCCGGAATCCTAATATTCTGCTAAATTAGAGGTTTGTGTTATGTCTGACTCGGGTAAAATGGGTGGTAGTGTATATCTTAGTATTGTTAGAGGTTTATAGTGTGTATGTGTGTGTGTGTGTGTGTGTGTGTGTGTGGGGGGGGGGGGGGGTAATGTAGTAATGTAGTAACTCAACAGAGCGTATTTCAATGCACAGCGGCTGACGCGGCTAAAATGCATGGTAGATATAATAGCGCTGTGGGATCACTCTTTGTCTAGTCTCTATTCTTCGACCTTTTCGACTTGGGTAACCCTGCCAGGAGTACAAGACTCCTGCCGACATAGCTCTGGTGGTCATGGAGACACGCAAACTGCCTCACCACGATAAGGTGATGATCCCGTCGAGGCAGGAGGTAGTTTTTTTTTTAATCTAGGGCCTAGGCAGTATAGTACAATAGTATAGTAGGCCTAGATAGACTACAGCGCTTCTAAACCTCGCACCTGCAGCTGCACAGTGCCGTGCAGGTCAGACCAAAGCGGTAGCATTTGCATCGACTGCAGCATTCCAACTTGCATCCACACTTGGTCAGCTGCTGGCAACTCTCTGCAATGGGTGGGAGCTCAGTCCAATCAATCTGCCACAGATCTCCTTTCTTGGTCCAGCCCCAGTTGTCAGGAGTCTGCATTTCTGGTTGACATACTGTTGACTGACTCCAGATGCAGGCCGCTTGATAGGAAGCGCGCTTCACATGTTGCTTCAGTGCTGCTTGCGTTGGAGGAATGGCTTCGTATGGCCTCTGCTTCCGAGCAAACAAGTCCAACCTCGCATCATTGACACCTTCAGCTGTGCTGGATCGGTCGTACATCATGACCACAAACTTCTCGTTTTCAGGTCTTCATCATCCACTACAGGTGGGTAATGGCTGAGTTTGCTGAAGACACCGGAAGCCTCATCACAAACATTCCAGGTTTACCACGCAGACTTCTTCCCCTTTCCGCGGAATGCTGAAACATCGCAGCCAGTGAAGGCATGGAAGAAGAGCATCCCTTTGCTCTTTTCTGCAAGAGTGCAACACAGGTCATGAACAGAATCCACTTTAAGTTCTGTCTTTGGCCAAAGGCAACCCACTGCCCAGCCCTGAGGCTCATAGGGCAGGAGTCTATGTCCTGTTTCTGTGAGGCTGCTTGATGTACATTAAGTACCCCTAGTGGACATGATAATAGTTTGTCACAGGGACATACCCCAATCCAGCCTTTGATGCTGAGGTCATAGATTCAAGATGTATGACAAGGTCCATATATGGAGTTCCCTGATGTCTTCAATATTAAGCCCATATCTAACAGGACTTCATATGGGAATGCCCATATATGGAGGCCACATACCACACTAACAGAATCCATATATGGCCAAGACAGATGGCCAAGACAGCCCATATCTGTGTGACTGGTTCTACAGACAGGGATCTCCATGTATGGGCATAAAAGGGTATGTTGTCAGTTGTCATGGACATCATAGTACTTTCGCATAACAGCATATCTCCATATACAGTACATGGATCTCCATATATGGGTACCTGGGGGTCTCCATATATGGGTAACAGGTCCAATACATCACTGGCCAGATGGCAAAGAATTGGCACCCTGAGGCATCTAACTAGTAAATAATACTGAGAATACTAATAAACCATCAAGTACACTACATAAACCCAGGATACATAAAACTAACAGTTTCTAATATTATTCTTGCAAGAATAGGGCCAAAACTGAAACAGCCGTTTGGATGGCCCCCTGTAGTAACGCTGAGGACACCTGGGGGTCCCGGACCCTGTGGAAGACCCCTGGTATTAGCTACATAGCCCAGGTACAGGTACAAAAGCTTTTATGCTTCAATTATGATCTAATTTGACAATGTTCTGGAGCAGGAGCAGAGCAAGGACTGTACTGAGATAGGCTCAGGGGTCATTCCGGGGGTCCCAGGTGAGGAGAGACCCCCACCAAAAGTCATAAAGGTTATTCTGGCTGCTTCAAAAGTGCAATATATGAACTTTGAATGTTTTAAAACATTCAAAACAACTCTAATATTATGAAAATTGGACATTAACTGGCTGACATACTGTTCTGCGAGGTCCTAAAATAGATGACCCCGCAGAAAGGGGGCTGGGGTCAGGAAAATCTGACACCCATCATTTTCTGACAGTTTGGTCCCTATAAAAGCCAAAGCAGTAAAAAAATACATTTTAGCAAAGAAATCCTTAGAAGTACACTTCTTATCACACTAGGTAGTAACTCCGAGGACCCCCAGGGGTCCCGAAGCCCCTGTGGAAGACCCCTGGTATTTGTTACTACTTTTTTTTTGTTTTCAGAAAGAAAGTTTATGCTTCAATTATGATCTAATATGACATTGTTCTGGAGCAGGAGCAGAGCGAGTACTGAGAAAGGCTCAGGGGTCCATCTGGGGGGTCCCAGGTGAGGAAAGACCCCAACCAAAAGTCAGAAAGCTTATTCTGGCTGCTTCAAAAGTGTAATAAATGAACTCAGAATGTTTTAAAACCTACAAAACAACCCTAATATTAAGAAAATTGGACATTAACTGGCTGGCGTACTGTTCTGGCAGGTCCCAAACTAGATGACCCCCAGAAAGGGGGTGGGGATCCGGAAAAGTTGACACCCATCATTTTCTCATAGTTTGGAATCTATAGAACCAGGATCTGCAAAAAGATAAATTTTAGCACAAAAATCCTACGGGAGCTGTTTTTTGGACGCATCGCACCACACTATTAGCAGAATATTAAGATTCCGGGACTGATATATGGTACAAGGAAGCCATTGAGTAAGTCCATGGGTCCAAATTTGGATTCTACATAGTGATAAATGTATGATTTGACACCAAAATTATTCAAATAGGACATTTTATTGCGGAATGCAAGATTACTGTATATTCAATGGCGGCCATCATGAAAATTGGCCGCCATCTTGATTTTTTTTTTGGCCAGATGGTTTTCTGAAAAGAGCAATGCCTAAGGAGTATGTGTGCCAATTTTGGTGCTTGTATCCGCAAGTGAACGATTCACCTGTAATATGCACTTTATCTGCCTCGCTATTAGGGATCTCCATCTATGGGCATAAAAGGGATTCTGTTAGCTGTTAGTGATCTCCATATATGGGCATAAAAGGGATGCTGTTAGGGATCTCCATATATGGGCATAAAAGGGATTCTGTTAGGGATCTCCATATATGGGCATGAAAGGGATTATGTTAGGGATCTCCATATATGGGCATAAAAGGGTTTGTATCCCAGATGATGCCCTGTTAGGAGATCCACACTAACAGAATCCATATATGGTCCTACCGACAGCTGCTATAAGCCAACCCTGGCGATAAGGTCTGAGTCGAAGAAATGCTTCTTTCCTGGCAAGAATTGTCCCTTTATACTGTAGGGCTCGTTTGTGTATTGTATGACATCACGCCACATCATCGGCTGAGGACTGTGTGATGTCATCATATCTCCATATATGGAGACATAAGTTGCTCATGCCCAAATATGGGCTGGTGAGGTCAGACTTAGTGTGATGCGTAGGTTATCTCCATATATGGAGATTCAACTTCAATGAGTAACCATGGCAAACTGTCAACTGCCCGTATGTCTTGATAATTGGTAAAACAAACTTTTGGCCTATTTGTGGAGATAAGCGACCAACGGTCGCTTATCTCCCGATTAGGGAGTCTGGTGATAGTACTTGATGGCCTCTTGTCTTGATTGTTTAAACATGACGTCATGAGCCGCTATGCTCAATAATAAGCTTGATAAGCCCAAAGCTTATTGATAGCGGCTACTCAATGAATCTGTTATTGGGTCATCGACTTACCCTAGTCCTAATGCAGAATGTCCCATTTCACACGTTTTAAAATGTGTAAGAATAGCTTGCTCATCCTAGAGTTCACACACACCCAGCTGCTCCAAGCCATTGCGCGCGCACACACACACACACACACACACACACACACACACACACACACACACACACACACACACACACACACACACACACACACACACACACGTGCGCATTTCTAAACAGAGATCTAGCTAAAAGCTGCTCTTCTAAAACGTCCTAACGGGAAGAATGAATGGGAAAAGGTGTGTTATTAAAGGAGTAGTTCACCCCCAAAATGACTTTTTTTCTATTGATTAGTCACGCCATGGAGACTAGAGTTCAATAATGTTTTTTTGGTTTTTGTCACATTTCTAAGACAAAAATGTGATAACAATAAATTTACCCCCATTCATTCCGGATGGTGACCCGTTTCGAAGCGGGTCACCATCCGGAATCAATGGGGGTAAATTTACTCAAATCAAATTGTTGTCTTAGGAATGTGACAAAAACCAAAAAATATTATTGAACTCTACTCTCCATGGCATGACTAATCAATAGAAAAAAAGTCATTTTGGGGGTGAACTACTCCTTTAAAGAGTGTTAATAAAGGCTGTTGTTATTGTACTTACCAGCAGGGACGTGCTGGCCATTGGGAAAAGCGGGACAATCCCAAACGGCCGGTTCATTCCCAGCCGGTTCAGGACGACTATTAGGAAATAAATAAAAATAAAATGTCGGTTCCATTTTGGGGGCTGGGCGGCCAACAAAGTAAACTGTCACTGTCGGGGCAGAAACCTCGTATCTCCAAGTTTCAAATATGTACACTGTCAATGTGTACACAAATGTGTAAACTGTCACTGTCGGGCAGAAACCTCGTATCTCCAAGTTTCAAATGTGTAAATTTTTTCGCAAAGCAAAGCCCTGCTTCATCATACAAGGCCGTCGCACAAAAGTAGTGAAAACAGCAGATCTACAAGCACACAACACCTCGCTCCGCGAGGCGTTGTGTGCTTGTAGATCGGCTGTTTTTACTAGTTTAATTCATTTTTTAAATGATAAATGGGTCAGTGACGTGACGCCCCAAAAAACATGTTTTTTTAAAAACTTTAAATAGCAGGCATAAAAATTATTTACTTTTGTTCTACTCACTCTCAACTTTATGGAAACACATTTTGTTTTTAGATATTTTATTGGAATCAGACTTTATTGAGCAGTTTGTTGTACTTGTGCCTAAAACCGTCATCTGGTGTGACATGACAATAATTGTTCATAAAATGAAAATGGAGTACACCTTTCTTAAGTTACTCACTTTATCAAAGTCCTTTATCATAACTAACCTGTGATCCACTATAGTTTTGTGAAAATTAATTGAATCTGTATATTTTTTTCATAATCAACACTCTGTGTGAGGCCCATGTTGTCGATCTTTCAACATATTTTAATTTTATTCTGACAAAAACTTTCTTTGAAATTACACAAATATTTGTGACTCTTCCTGATACTATTTTCTATGTAAACCATACACATTTTTTCGGTTTCATCATTAATAAAGGTATGATTTCTCACTATTTGGAATGTCACACCAGATGACTTAGTGTCACACCAGATGACCATATCTTCATTTGTCAAAGCAAACTGTGTTTTAACCTACCTATTAGTGAGTACTGAACTTTACTGATTGATTAAACAATTACCCAGGAAAAACAGCAACAGTAAAATTGCTTTAACATTAAATAACATGGCCTTAATATTTCTGAACAGGATAGTATTGTTGGGCCTTAACATAGGATAACAAAGAATTGTAGTAGTAGATGGATGATGAGGATGTGCACAGGAATGCTACGCACACCTAAGTCTTCTGCCGGCCCACGGCAGAAGGATCTTAAAGAGACAATAAGGTGCATAGCCACACTGGGAGCCAAGGCAACATTTTATTAACACCAATTATTGGAAACAACTCAGCATTCAGGTGTATTACTTTTTTCCGAAGTCTCCTGAACTTGAACACAGCATTTTGAGTTGAACAAATTTATTTACGAATCATGTCGTTACACCACATCTCCACTAGCTAAAGAGTGCTGGGTTGTGCAACTCCGAAAATAGCTGATCTACAAGCTCTCGCAGCACAATGCGTTGAGAGCTTGTAGATCAGCTATTTTCACTATGTTTGTCTCGGGTCCTACCTTACCTCATTGTCCAGTCCAGTGAGTGAAAGTACAAAAGTATTAGATTAGATTAGAATAGACATTTAGACTGCATTGTACATCAGCCAGTCACATTTGGTGAGGGTATAGACATTTAGACTGTATTGTACATCAGCCAGTCACATTTGGTGAGGGTAGCAAACCGTTTGCCCTGTTGCGGTTCTGCTATGCCACAGACAACTTCCTGCTCTTAATTAATTAATCTTGTATCAATTTAGTTGGCCAGAATTCATTTATATGTTCTTTAAAAAAAGGTATTTTGTTGTCTATATTTGCTATGCTAAAGTGTGGTGGTTGAGCTAGCAGGACCTAGACTGTTTGCAAGCAAGCTATGTGCAATGTGCAATTTGTCCAAATTAATCAATTTATTTGAATTGTGCTAAATCTATAACTAGTAGTCCTACTTTTTTTCCTTCTTTTTTTTTGTTTTGCTGTATCCAAGTAAGGATAAGAACAGCTATGGTTTTGTTTATGCCCTTCCTCCATATCCATTCATTCATCACTATACAGTATGTTTGTGTATTTTGGAAATAATAAAATCACATTTTCTGTACCACCCATTTTCTGTTGTCAAGTGTCTTATATTAACTGCTTATAACGGATAGTTATTATAAAGTGTTACCACAATATAAGGTTTAGGTTTCTGTGAAGGGGTTTCTGCTCTGTCTGATGAATTTGCTGTATCACCGAATGAAGCTAAATTAAATTATGTAAAAATGTTTAAAACGTTGTTTTAAACATGTTAAAATGTTTTAAATGGACAAAAGAAACATGGGACTTGTTATTTATTGTTATGTCTGTAGGAAAATACAGTATATATCATCTGGTGTGACAATCAAGTCATCTGGCGTGACAAGCAGATATGTCACACCAGATGACGAAGTGTCACACCAGATGACGTTTTCTGCATTTAGGACTACCTTGAGGCTACCAGGTACACATTAGCATGCTAACAACATGCTAGCTATAACAAAACAACCTAGATTTACATGTAATTATGACCAAAGTTTCAAATAACTTTTGCTTTATTAATGAAAAAGGTGTCACACCAGATGACATCCAGAAGTGCCACACTTGTCAAAGTTTCAACAAGATGGCATTTCATGAAAATGTTAAAATCATAACTCACCTCAGACACCTGTCTTGCAGTTGTGCTGGGAGTGCTGAATAGCCTTACAGAAGAAGGACCTCTCTAGCCCAGTAGGTGTCCAAATTATTGCCTGTTTAATTTTTCCAAACTAGTGTCACACCAGATGATTTTGGTTTGGGGGACAAAATCTTTTTGATCAGAAATGACTGAAAACATTATGCTTGGACTTTGACAAGATATAGGCTCACAAATAGACATTTTTTTTTGCCTAAATTCATTTTTAAATGAATTTTAGCAATTCTTTTTCTTAGTTTTATTCAAGTTCCCACTTTGAGAAACAAGGTCGGGACAGTCACACCAGATGACATTTACCATGTTTGGTTGAAGATTCTGAAGAAATGAGGAATGAAATGTTTTAATCTTGAGTAAGTTCACATAAAGCTTAATGTCCTGCACAATATTCAGAAGGTTTTGGACATACAAGGTTTCCACCCGACAACGACGAAATATAACTCATGTAATTGGCCCACTGGCTTGTCACTTGTCATGATCTGAAATGGCAAATCTTTGAGTAGCAGCATGAGGGCCTCTCCAACTCTTTTTCCCGGGCTGAATCAGGGGCCCAGCACGTCCCTGGTTACCAGTAAATAGTGAAAGACGAGGAGCAAGGACAAGACGGCTGATTGTTGATGTGAAATGTGTGTGTAGAGCACAGCTGAGACAAGCCATCGCACGCACACACACACACACGCACGCACGCACGCACGCACGCGCGCGTACACACACACACACACGCACACACACGCACGCGCAGTACAAATGCATACACACGCTGCGGTAATATGAACACACACGCGCAGTTTGCTCAGATGTCAGTGCGCCACGTGATCAGTCCTCACTACATAACACACTGACGTGTGCAATGTTGAGAGACACAAAGACATAGGCAAACACATGGATGACGCACGCACCAGAGTTGCAACACACACACACACACACACACACACACAAAGTTGAGAGACACACAGACATAGCCTTCATGGTTACACGGTGAAATTGTTGGCTCGACTGACTCCCCGTCGTGGGCAGTTCAAGTTGTCCCCGCCCTCTGCCATATCCTGGGGGGATGGTCCCATAGCCTGGGAGGCTATTGATTGATTGATTATTTTACAGTATTAGACAAAAATGGAGAACAGTACAAGTAGTCAATCAATACAATATAAATGTAGTACAGTACAAGTACAGTTAAACACCCTGTCTAAAAGGAACATCCCAAATAAGACCTTTTACGTTACGGTCTTCTTTACGTTGGAAGCCCTCTGTGTTTAATTCATGGACATAATAAATAGCAAGCAAAGAAAACATTCAATAATATCTTAGTTACAAAAACACTATAAATTATGTACAGGTTCGGGAAAACAAAGGGGTGGGGCTAAGGTCAGGGGGGAGGCTCACTTCTCACCTCTCGAGATAGATACATGTATACAAATCTTTTGAAAATAGATGAAGCTCACAATGCGTTGCGCTGTCGATCGGCTATTTTCACATGGCCTAAATGTATAGGGATGAATTGGTTAATGTATGTTTTGTAAAATCTACAAGTTTTCAAATAGTAAAAGTACAATATTTGCCTCTGAGGTGTAGGGGAGTAGAAGTGAAACTGAAAGTACAGACAATTGGAAATACTCCATTAATGTAAAACTTCCTCAAAAGTGTACTTAAAAGGGAAGACCACCACTCATTTTCAATATTGAACTGTGTCATTAATATAACTTAGAGGAGTTGTGTGGAAATAGAAAAAAAGTTCCTCCCCTTCTGTGTTGCCTAGAACTGGAGGATTGATTTGGGAGTTTGTATTGTAAAGTACAATGTGTGATGTCATCAAGTTGTACTTTACAATACAAACCCCAAAATCAATCCTCCAGTTCTAGGCAACATAGAAGGGGGAACCTTTTGACTATTTCCACACAACTCCTCTAAGTTATATTAATGACATAGTTCAGTATCGAAAATGGGTGGTCTTCCCCTTTAAATACACTACATGAGTAAATGTTACTTTTCACCACTGCCAGTGAGTGAGAAGAGAGAATCTCTCAGGCATGACTGCTCTTCTACCTGGAGTTTCTGTACAGCGCTTGTGTTGTGCAGCGTTTGATTGATTATTGATCTCTGCTCCCTATCTATTTTTAATTCTGGCCAACGTCAAGCCAAAGGTCAATCTCCACAAATCCATTGATTTTTATTTTTTATTTTTGTTTGTTTTACAAGTGAGAGAAGCGATGGTTTGCTGAGCCTGCTTGCTACCGTGTATTATTCATCTGGGCATCACATGCGCACAGGGGTGTCGCACCAAATTCTGGGCCCCGGGTACAAGGATTCACTGCGGGGCCCCTGTGCTTTAACTATTGAAAAATAGCAGATCTACAAGCTCTGCAGTTTTTTTTTAAATCATGAAAATATTTGAATATTTCAAATCCTTCTAAGGTTTTTTTTTTTTAGAAAAAACTATGTTTCGATGTCAGTGGAGCTCAAACCTTTTCATGTGCAGGACCCCCAAAATGATATGTATTTGGCCACGGACCCCCATCTCAGAATATTGAGTTCCAGGGACCACCCATGAAGAAGCAAAATTTGAGTAACAAATGTTCGCTTAAAAAATACATATATTCAAAGATTTGCACACATTTTCCACGACTTTTCAAAAATAGCAGATCTACAAGCTCACAGCGCTGTGAGCTTGTATATCTGCTATTTTTCAATAGCTAAAGTATAAAATAATTAAGGCCCCTCCACCACCTTGGGCCCTGGTAACTCAGTCCCACTTTCCTACCCCTTGTGACGCCCCTGCTTCCGTGCATCCATCATCCATCGCTTGTCTAGTTTCGACATGCCAGAACACGTTCCCATCATGTTTTCCCCCAATCCCCCACTGACCCCAAGAAGTAACAGACATTTTCATTTTGGTGTTAAATCTTTTATTTTCATTGCTGCGGCAAATATTGTAGTTTTACTGTACTAAAAAAAACATACAGTAACCACTTCAGATACATTTTGGCCATTTGAAAATATTCAATCTACAAACTCACAATGCGCGATGCAACGCTTTGTGAGCTTGTAGATCTGATATAATCAAATAGAATCTGTTTAACTCATTGCTGACTGAAATGCGATTATTACACGCCATATCATCATTTCGTCACTGTCGGGCAGAAACCTTGTATCTCAAGTTTCAAATATTTGTTTTTTGGTAAATTAAAGCCCTGCTTCATCATACAAGGCCGTCGCACAAAACTAGTGGTGCGAGGCGTTGTGTGCTTGTAGATCGGCTATTTTCACTATTTTAGATAATTTTTAAAATGGTAAATACAAAACAAACGGTTTTGGACATACAAGGTTTCCACCCGACAACGACGATTTGCTCTCCTGTAACTACAGTGTGCAGCTGCGTGATGATCATCTAGTTTCTGCGTTGGGTCACAATTACGTCTTCACACCTGCTACCAGCTAACAGTCTGGTGTTGTTTATGTGCTGTACAGTGTGGCATGTACACTGATGTTGTTTATGTGCTGTACAGTGTGGCATGTACACTGATGTTGTTTATGTGCTGTACAGTGTGGCATGTACACTGATGCAGGTGAGCACTGTACATCAGTCTGGTGTTGTTTATGTGCTGTACAGTGTGGCATGTACACTGATGCAGGTGAGCACTGTACACCAGCCATGATGGTGTTGTTTATGTGCTGTACAGTATGGCATGTACACTGATGCAGGTGAGCACTGTACACCAGCCATGATGGTGTTGTTTATGTGCTGTACAGTGTGGCATGTACACTGATGCAGGTGAGCACTGTACACCAGCCATGATGGTGTTGTTTATGTGCTGTACAGTATGGCATGTACACTGATGCAGGTGAGCACTGTACACCAGCCATGATGGTGTTGTTTATGTGCTGTACAGTATGGCATGTACACTGATGCAGGTGAGCACTGTACATCAGTCTGGTGTTGTTTATGTGCTGTACAGTGTGGCATGTACACTGATGCAGGTGAGCACTGTACACCAGCCATGATGGTGTTGTTTATGTGCTGTACAGTATGGCATGTACACTGATGCAGGTGAGCACTGTACACCAGCCATGATGGTGTTGTTTATGTGCTGTACAGTGTGGCATGTACACTGATGTGCTGTACAGTGTGGCATGTACACTGATGTGCTGTACAGTGTGGCATGTACACTGATGTGCTGTACAGTGTGGCATGTACACTGATGCAGCTGAGCACCGTACATCAGCCATGAGGGAGAGGGGATAATATATAGATCATGATTTTGATCTAGTAAAATTAGATCATCATAATCATCACAATGTTTGAGTAGATAGTTATTTGGGGATTTTACACTGTTGTTTTGTTTCGCGATTTTTGTATTCCGTCCAACCACTTTGCTCCCAGGTAACATATCTCAAACACTATACACCAGGGTTCCCCAATAGGCGGCCCGCGGGCCATTTGCGGCCCACGGGGGGCTACTGTCTGGCCCACACCAACCCCAGTAATAATGGTGGTATAAGAGCAGCAACAACACTAGTATATCGTCGTTGTCGGCTGGAAATCTCGTATCTACAAATTCGTACGTTCTTTCGCAAATCATACAAGGCCGTCGCACAAAAGTAGTGAAAACAGCAGATCTACAAGCACACAATGCCTCGCACCGCGAGGCATTGCTTGTAGATCGGCTGTTTTCACTAGTTTAAATAATTTTAAAAATTATAAATTCAAAAGGAACGGTTTTGAGCATACAAGATCTTCACCCGACAACGACGATATCTGAACTGTCGCTGGAGTAGCAGGAACGCCACCGTCGCCCCCTGCAATGTTGTGGCCCTCGGCTTGGTACCCTAGACATGATTCGGCCCCTGGGGAAAACTAATTGGGGAACCCTGCTATACACACTTAATTGCCATGGAATTTGCTTTTCACCTTCATGAGACTGAAAGTATTCCCCCTGCTGGTTTGGGTCAGTGGTTCTCAACCTGTGGGTGGGGACCCCCAGGGGGGTCCCCAGATGATTGACTTAATGTGCAGCATTGTTTTCTCACTCAACAGTAAAAATAACAACAACATAAAGTTAAAGGGTATGGAGGGTATCTGCACATTTCTAAAGTGACATTTTGAGCACTTTTTAATACCTCCAAAATGACAAATTAAACATTGGCAAAATTGTCAAATAATAGGCGCAGAAACTGAGAAACAGTTGTGAGCATGTAGTTGTGAGCATTTAGTTGTGAGCATGTAGATCGTGTCTTTCACAATAGAACCGTGTTATACAAAATGTAATGCCTCAACTCTTAGTGCTCATCAGGGTGCGGGGGTCCCCGGTTAAAATACGATTATTTTTGGGGTCACGGCCTGAAAAGTTTGAGAACCTGTGATTTAGGTGACCCATTGACCTAACTGTGTATGTTAATCATTCAGTGAAAAGACAAGGAACTGGGCACTAGGAATATTTCATTATTGTCTTTTTTCCCCCCTTTCTTTTATATATTTCTTTTCATTTTAGCCCCACAAGTGAGTCTCTAAGCCATCCTTGGAGTAATGCCAGTTGGTAAAAACAAAATTGTTTCGGTGTGGGGCTTTTAAGCTATAGTGTTATTCTGCTATTGACTGTTGTTTTTAATCTGTTTTTGTCATGTTGACCGCTTGGTTACATGAAAGTCAATTTCTGCAACTGAATACAATTAAAAGGGCCTGCATGTGACTTTAGAGGTATCTCAAAATTCAGATGTTTTTAAGCAATATTAACATATTAAGCAACTGAGAGATAAGTCGCAATAGCTTACAATTCTGTCCTTTCATTTTGTAAATAGGCGTTGTGGATGTGGATAGGTTTCTCTAGGACACTGGTTCTCAAACCTTTTCATGTCAAGGACCCCCAAATTGACACTTATTAGCCCGTGGACCCCCATTTGAAAAGTTGTGCCAGAGACACAACTCCCCGTCGTGGGCAGTTCAAGTTGTCCCCGCCCTCTGCCATATCCTGGGGGGATGGTCCCATAGCCTGGGAGGCTATTGATTGATTGATTATTTTACAGTATTAGACAAAAATGGAGAACAGTACAAGTAGTCAATCAATACAATATAAATGTAGTACAGTACAAGTACAGTTAAACACCCTGTCTAAAAGGAACATCCCAAATAAGACCTTTTACGTTACGGTCTTCTTTACGTTGGAAGCCCTCTGTGTTTAATTCATGGACATAATAAATAGCAAGCAAAGAAAACATTCAATAATATCTTAGTTACAAAAACACTATAAATTATGTACAGGTTCGGGAAAACAAAGGGGTGGGGCTAAGGTCAGGGGGGAGGCTCACTTCTCACCTCTCGAGATAGATACATGTATACAAATCTTTTGAAAATAGATGAAGCTCACAATGCGTTGCGCTGTCGATCGGCTATTTTCACATGGCCTAAATGTATAGGGATGAATTGGTTAATGTATGTTTTGTAAAATCTACAAGTTTTCAAATAGTAAAAGTACAATATTTGCCTCTGAGGTGTAGGGGAGTAGAAGTGAAACTGAAAGTACAGACAATTGGAAATACTCCATTAATGTAAAACTTCCTCAAAAGTGTACTTAAAAGGGAAGACCACCACTCATTTTCAATATTGAACTGTGTCATTAATATAACTTAGAGGAGTTGTGTGGAAATAGAAAAAAAGTTCCTCCCCTTCTGTGTTGCCTAGAACTGGAGGATTGATTTGGGAGTTTGTATTGTAAAGTACAATGTGTGATGTCATCAAGTTGTACTTTACAATACAAACCCCAAAATCAATCCTCCAGTTCTAGGCAACATAGAAGGGGGAACCTTTTGACTATTTCCACACAACTCCTCTAAGTTATATTAATGACATAGTTCAGTATCGAAAATGGGTGGTCTTCCCCTTTAAATACACTACATGAGTAAATGTTACTTTTCACCACTGCCAGTGAGTGAGAAGAGAGAATCTCTCAGGCATGACTGCTCTTCTACCTGGAGTTTCTGTACAGCGCTTGTGTTGTGCAGCGTTTGATTGATTATTGATCTCTGCTCCATATCTATTTTTAATTCTGGCCAACGTCAAGCCAAAGGTCAATCTCCACAAATCCATTGATTTTTATTTTTTATTTTTGTTTGTTTTACAAGTGAGAGAAGCGATGGTTTGCTGAGCCTGCTTGCTACCGTGTATTATTCATCTGGGCATCACATGCGCACAGGGGTGTCGCACCAAATTCTGGGCCCCGGGTACAAGGATTCACTGCGGGGCCCCTGTGCTTTAACTATTGAAAAATAGCAGATCTACAAGCTCTGCAGTTTTTTTTTAAATCATGAAAATATTTGAATATTTCAAATCCTTCTAAGGTTTTTTTTTTTTAGAAAAAACTATGTTTCGATGTCAGTGGAGCTCAAACCTTTTCATGTGCAGGACCCCCAAAATGATATGTATTTGGCCACGGACCCCCATCTCAGAATATTGAGTTCCAGGGACCACCCATGAAGAAGCAAAATTTGAGTAACAAATGTTCGCTTAAAAAATACATATATTCAAAGATTTGCACACATTTTCCACGACTTTTCAAAAATAGCAGATCTACAAGCTCACAGCGCTGTGAGCTTGTATATCTGCTATTTTTCAATAGCTAAAGTATAAAATAATTAAGGCCCCTCCACCACCTTGGGCCCTGGTAACTCAGTCCCACTTTCCTACCCCTTGTGACGCCCCTGCTTCCGTGCATCCATCATCCATCGCTTGTCTAGTTTCGACATGCCAGAACACGTTCCCATCATGTTTTCCCCCAATCCCCCACTGACCCCAAGAAGTAACAGACATTTTCATTTTGGTGTTAAATCTTTTATTTTCATTGCTGCGGCAAATATTGTAGTTTTACTGTACTAAAAAAAACATACAGTAACCACTTCAGATACATTTTGGCCATTTGAAAATATTCAATCTACAAACTCACAATGCGCGATGCAACGCTTTGTGAGCTTGTAGATCTGATATAATCAAATAGAATCTGTTTAACTCATTGCTGACTGAAATGCGATTATTACACGCCATATCATCATTTCGTCACTGTCGGGCAGAAACCTTGTATCTCAAGTTTCAAATATTTGTTTTTTGGTAAATTAAAGCCCTGCTTCATCATACAAGGCCGTCGCACAAAACTAGTGGTGCGAGGCGTTGTGTGCTTGTAGATCGGCTATTTTCACTATTTTAGATAATTTTTAAAATGGTAAATACAAAACAAACGGTTTTGGACATACAAGGTTTCCACCCGACAACGACGATTTGCTCTCCTGTAACTACAGTGTGCAGCTGCGTGATGATCATCTAGCTTCTGCGTTGGGTCACAATTACGTCTTCACACCTGCTACCAGCTAACAGTCTGGTGTTGTTTATGTGCTGTACAGTGTGGCATGTACACTGATGTTGTTTATGTGCTGTACAGTGTGGCATGTACACTGATGTTGTTTATGTGCTGTACAGTGTGGCATGTACACTGATGTTGTTTATGTGCTGTACAGTGTGGCATGTACACTGATGTTGTTTATGTGCTGTACAGTGTGGCATGTACACTGATGTTGTTTATGTGCTGTACAGTGTGGCATGTACACTGATGTTGTTTATGTGCTGTACAGTGTGGCATGTACACTGATGTTGTTTATGTGCTG
This sequence comes from Nannobrachium achirus, assembly GCF_963921795.1. Taxonomy (NCBI): domain Eukaryota; kingdom Metazoa; phylum Chordata; class Actinopteri; order Myctophiformes; family Myctophidae; genus Nannobrachium; species Nannobrachium achirus. The sequence goes on from NW_027664892.1 coordinate 105,145, forward strand.
TACAGTGTGGCATGTACACTGATGCAGGTGAGCACTGTACATCAGTCTGGTGTTGTTTATGTGCTGTACAGTGTGGCATGTACACTGATGCAGGTGAGCACTGTACACCAGCCATGATGGTGTTGTTTATGTGCTGTACAGTATGGCATGTACACTGATGCAGGTGAGCACTGTACACCAGCCATGATGGTGTTGTTTATGTGCTGTACAGTATGGCATGTACACTGATGCAGGTGAGCACTGTACACCAGCCATGATGGTGTTGTTTATGTGCTGTACAGTGTGGCATGTACACTGATGCAGGTGAGCACTGTACACCAGCCATGATGGTGTTGTTTATGTGCTGTACAGTATGGCATGTACACTGATGCAGGTGAGCACTGTACACCAGCCATGATGGTGTTGTTTATGTGCTGTACAGTATGGCATGTACACTGATGCAGGTGAGCACTGTACACCAGCCATGATGGTGTTGTTTATGTGCTGTACAGTGTGGCATGTACACTGATGCAGGTGAGCACTGTACACCAGCCATGATGGTGTTGTTTATGTGCTGTACAGTGTGGCATGTACACTGATGTGCTGTACAGTGTGGCATGTACACTGATGTGCTGTACAGTGTGGCATGTACACTGATGTGCTGTACAGTGTGGCATGTACACTGATGTGCTGTACAGTGTGGCATGTACACTGATGTGCTGTACAGTGTGGCATGTACACTGATGTGCTGTACAGTGTGGCATGTACACTGATGTGCTGTACAGTGTGGCATGTACACTGATGCAGCTGAGCACCGTACATCAGCCATGAGGGAGAGGGGATAATATATAGATCATGATTTTGATCTAGTAAAATTAGATCATCATAATCATCACAATGTTTGAGTAGATAGTTATTTGGGGATTTTACACTGTTGTTTTGTTTCGCGATTTTTGTATTCCGTCCAACCACTTTGCTCCCAGGTAACATATCTCAAACACTATACACCAGGGTTCCCCAATAGGCGGCCCGCGGGCCATTTGCGGCCCACGGGGGGCTACTGTCTGGCCCACACCAACCCCAGTAATAATGGTGGTATAAGAGCAGCAACAACACTAGTATATCGTCGTTGTCGGCTGGAAATCTCGTATCTACAAATTCGTACGTTCTTTCGCAAATCATACAAGGCCGTCGCACAAAAGTAGTGAAAACAGCAGATCTACAAGCACACAATGCCTCGCACCGCGAGGCATTGCTTGTAGATCGGCTGTTTTCACTAGTTTAAATAATTTTAAAAATTATAAATTCAAAAGGAACGGTTTTGAGCATACAAAATCTTCACCCGACAACGACGATATCTGAACTGTCGCTGGAGTAGCAGGAACGCCACCGTCGCCCCCTGCAATGTTGTGGCCCTCGGCTTGGTACCCTAGACATGATTCGGCCCCTGGGGAAAACTAATTGGGGAACCCTGCTATACACACTTAATTGCCATGGAATTTGCTTTTCACCTTCATGAGACTGAAAGTATTCCCCCTGCTGGTTTGGGTCAGTGGTTCTCAACCTGTGGGTGGGGACCCCCAGGGGGGTCCCCAGATGATTGACTTAATGTGCAGCATTGTTTTCTCACTCAACAGTAAAAATAACAACAACATAAAGTTAAAGGGTATGGAGGGTATCTGCACATTTCTAAAGTGACATTTTGAGCACTTTTTAATACCTCCAAAATGACAAATTAAACATTGGCAAAATTGTCAAATAATAGGCGCAGAAACTGAGAAACAGTTGTGAGCATGTAGTTGTGAGCATTTAGTTGTGAGCATGTAGATCGTGTCTTTCACAATAGAACCGTGTTATACAAAATGTAATGCCTCAACTCTTAGTGCTCATCAGGGTGCGGGGGTCCCCGGTTAAAATACGATTATTTTTGGGGTCACGGCCTGAAAAGTTTGAGAACCTGTGATTTAGGTGACCCATTGACCTAACTGTGTATGTTAATCATTCAGTGAAAAGACAAGGAACTGGGCACTAGGAATATTTCATTATTGTCTTTTTTCCCCCCTTTCTTTTATATATTTCTTTTCATTTTAGCCCCACAAGTGAGTCTCTAAGCCATCCTTGGAGTAATGCCAGTTGGTAAAAACAAAATTGTTTCGGTGTGGGGCTTTTAAGCTATAGTGTTATTCTGCTATTGACTGTTGTTTTTAATCTGTTTTTGTCATGTTGACCGCTTGGTTACATGAAAGTCAATTTCTGCAACTGAATACAATTAAAAGGGCCTGCATGTGACTTTAGAGGTATCTCAAAATTCAGATGTTTTTAAGCAATATTAACATATTAAGCAACTGAGAGATAAGTCGCAATAGCTTACAATTCT